>NC_056733.1:219859955-220114955 GCF_019279795.1 Protopterus annectens | reverse complement strand
TCCGAAGCATCAGCTACTCTGTCAGAGAACCAATTAGTACACTTCTCATTCCTATAGAATCTTCTACATAGGTTATCTAGCGATTCTCTAGTACTTTTTGATAACCCCAAACATTCCCAGAGGTAGTTGTCCCTAAATGCCCTATATACCTGAATAATATCTCCTCTTAAATATCTGTAAGAGACACTGTACAAGTTCAGATATTTTAGTCTTTCATAATAACTTTTCACATCCATGGATGCCCTTAGTATATTTCTGCTGTACTCTTTCCAGTTTATTCATGCTTGTTTTCCTATAGGGTTTGCATATTGTTATTCCATACTCACGTTTGGGTCTAATGTAACTAACAAACAATGACTTCATTATGTCCGATTTCCTAGACTTTATAAATCTTTTTATACAACCTATAGTTCTATAACTATCATTAGGTCAGGATCAAACCTTGGGTGTATTGCCTTTGAAGCAAAGATTTTAAACAATTCACTATTGGTCTTCACATAAAATTATACCAGTGTTACTAAAAATATAAGAAACCAGTAGGTTATTTATTCAATTAAACTGAAACTCATGAAAACTTTCTACTCACTTACTGCCATCAACTGATTTAATAACATCAAAATTCACTGTGATAAAAGAAAAATGGTTCATGCAGTCTGCCTACTTATTCATTATTTTGTATCTTGAGATATATATATTTGTTAGATCTTTATTTATTTAATTAGATAATTAGAAAGGCTAATAATTAATAGAACACTAATTTAAAGTGCAAAGCCCCTGTGATGCTGAACTGGTATAAGTGGGTAATTAAATAATGAATGAATGAATGAATGAATGAATGAATGGAAATATTTGCACAATAGACAAGAAAACCTATGACCTTTAAAACAGAAACACTACAAAACTCAGAGATAATTCATATAACTCCCCACTAGTTACCTATACAAACAACAAAAATATAGCATACATTTCAACATAGTCAGTATGGCTCTAAATTATTCAGTTTAGGTTCATGATGTGATATTTATATATTAATAATGTTTTAACAAGTATCGGCCAGATATAAGATGTCTAAAAGTAAGCTGAAACTCAGTTTGTAGTAAAGTCTTTCACTGAATTCACTTGCTAACGAAAGTATAAGTAAAACAAGTATGTCTGCACATGCCTAAGTTAGTGTAATACAAGTAATCTTATGACTGGAAACCCTGCTCTTAAACCCTTATATTCCCCAAAAACTGTATTTGCTATTAAATTCCAACTTGTCATACAGGAATTGTGAGCCCCAGTGCATTCACTGATTCCTTGTTAGGTAGTGTCCTACTGTGTTCCTGTAAACCCTACTTTAGTTCAGTAAGTTGTCATGTGTTTACACCTGACGATCGCAAGAGCAGTAACAGACATAAATCACATTCTGGTCAACATATGTTAAAGCTGGAAGGAATTAGATACTGAAATGTAGGACATGTTACTAACTTCCTCTGCTTCTGTTTCTTCCCCTCCTTGTCTGCTCTCCTGTTTTTTTTTTTGTTTGTTTTTTTTTTTTGGTGGCAAATATACAGTCATATTACAAAACTAGATTTATTTTTGAGATTGTTTTTAAATGATTGGCATATTCTTGTCTTCTGATAATATTTAGAAGACATATCTGCATATTATTCATGTGTTATCCTGTCCAACAAGAAAATATATATATAGGTAGTTTTATGTCCACAGTTATTTGGAAGGCAATAAAACAGTGTATACTAATTTTCAGTGAAGGAAATGTATGCGTGTGTATTAACAACATTAAGAACATTAAAATTTGAAATAAACAGTTTGTCACATGATTTTACAACATCATTTGACAGGTCTAATCTTGGTCTTACAGCTACTCCTATATACATACACACACACACACACACACACACACACACACACACACACACATACACACACACATATATATATATATATATATATATACACGCACACACATTTACATATATGTATACACACACTCACATGCACATACCCATTTATATATTATATATATATATATATATATATATATATATATATATATATATATATATATATATTGTTTGTCTTTTGGCTTTCCCGGTTAGAGGTCGCCACAGCAGAACTCCGGTCCGCTAATGATTGGCAGTTGTTTTTTATGGTGTCAAGTTGCCAGCCCGATGCCCAACCTTCAACAAAGGCACACCCATACAACGCATGTCTTTTGAATGCCCACTCGACCGCAGGGAGGACATGTAAACTCCACACAGAAGGCAGTCCCAACCCAAGCCGAGAATCGAACGGGAGAACCTCTTGCTGTGAGGCAACAATGCTACCGCTGCACCACAGCGGAAGTATATATTTATATATATACATATATATATATATATATATATATATATAGATATGCATATCATAATCTGAAATGCAAGGTATAGGAGCACAGAAGGACAACAATGGATGATAGCTCAAATACATCAACTGGGAGCTCTTTTATGGTCTATCAAAATTCTGTCAAGTGCATTCAGTATTAGAGCATTGCAGAAGTTTGATGCATACCTCTTAACTGTCCCTGATTTTGTAGAACATCCCTGATCTTGTCTCATATTTTTATTTTGTCCCTTATAATTTCTTTGATTTTCTGGTAAATTACTGAACATCACAATCAGTCAATAATGCTAGTCATTAGAGTTTCATACTTCTTATTGTTCAGAAAATGCACATTGATGTAAAATTTGTTGTTCTATTAATTTTTAAGTGAATTAGAAAAATATTTAGAAATTGTCCCTGATTTTTGAACCTTTATCCACCATTATTTTAGCTGTGTTCAGTATTCTTAAACAGAGAAGTTGAGCGGTATGGATCTAATATGCAGTGTAACACTGTGTCCTTACAAATTAATGACTTAGATTTAGAAATGCTGACATGTTAGCCATGATGTAAATTATTTTAATAGTTTAGTTACATTGACTGGGCAATTAACTAGTTGTGCTAATTATCTTATTTATGTGATTTGTAATATTTTTATTTTAAAAGCCAAAGCCCTGAAGCATAGTATAAGTTAACAATTTCAAATCCCTTCCCCCACCCTTAGTGTGATAGTCGAGCTGGTACTGCTCCACTTACTAAATGTCTTAATAATTTAAACCTTATAAGGTTTAAATTACATTTTTTTTCACCATTACACTTTGTTTTACTACCAAATAAACCACTCTCATACCTGATAACAGTTGTATTAGTCAGAAAGTTTGGGATGAAACTATCATTCTGTTTATTTTTTGCTTTGTTTGCATCGCTTGTTTGTGTGCTTAATAAAAGATTTTTGACTGGAAACAGACTTTCTACCCTACTTGGATTACTTCTGGATACCTAACAGAGTTAATTAATCTGTATAATTTTAGTAATATTTCAAAATAATTTTTTTTATTTTTTGATTTAGTACGTTTTTACATTTACTATTTCTACTACCATTTCTGCTTTTTAATATATAGTGATTAAGTACGCATTCAGAAAAACTTCCACTCAGAAAATGAAATAAATAGATACAATCAATCTACAAAGGACATAAACAAGGGTTCTAGCATTTAAAGTCAGATGTACAAATGTGCAGTAAGTGTTTTACTCCAATATGCCTAGAAATAGTACAAACAGAGAATGACAAACAGATGGGAGTATGAACAGTGACATGTACTTCCTCAGGGTGGGGAGAATCAGTCACTCATCAAGTCCTGTCTTTTTTAGTTAGGGCTACTGTTTTATCACATCCCAAGAATCTGTCTTTATATCTTCACTTCTAGTCCTCCATCCCCTAAATTGTTTCCAGATGGAGACCCCAGACCCAGCCCTATATTGTACTGTAGGTGTAGTCTACCATAGGAGTCATTGCACCCTTTGTAAATTTCATCTTCTTCTCTTACTTCAGAGTGTCTATGTTGACCTTGTCATTTTACACAGCACTTATGCATTCACATATCTTCTGGTGATATATAAATACTTCACATTCCATGTAATCAAACAATCAGTTCTTTTTTCATGTAAATATGCAAAAGGCTCATGGAAATGTGTAAGCTGTTACTGTTTCTTGTGAAAATATGTGAAACATACTTGTTATTTAAACATATAGATGCTTGCATTTCCTGCTTAAATATCCAAAACAGTTACACTTCTTGCATGAAAGTACAAAACATTAATTTTCTTGTCTGCATTTCACATTTCTATTAATTGTACACATTTGCAGTTTTGTTACAGTTATCTGGTGTGATAGTCTCTATATATTGTTTGTGTACATGCACAGAAGTATTCCACATGAGAATGTATAGAATATCAGTTTCTTGAGCAATTTTGTGAGGGAGTATGTGGAATACATGTTTCTGTTGCTAGTTTTCTTGTATTTCTAGTGTTATTTCACAAGGAGATTGTGTGGACTTTCTGAGCAGAATTAACTTCAAGAAATTCAGTGATTTTTTTTTTTTTTTTGGTGAATGTCCTTTAAATTAGGCCCATCAAAACGGCTGTAACACAAAACTAAAGTAATGCTGTGAATACCCAGTCTAAAGCTGCAAATAATATCATAAGCCGTTCTCCTGTCTCACCAGGCCCTGTGTTCAAAGCCATGTTTATCACCTGGATTCAAACCTGACTAAGAAAACATATTTGGGATTGCAGAGAAGTTCTTTTTTGTTGGAAACATTCATCTCTGGGTATAGATTCAATGTCAGGTAGGGTTTACTTTGGTGAAAATATAAAATGTACCAAGACTGCATATTGGTTTACTTATAAAGTCCCCAGTGGACTCCAATACTGTGTTTTAGCATTTTCCTGACAGGTTCATAGGTGTGTACTAGGCTAATGGCCCTGGAGCCTTTACAAGCCTAGCTTATAGAAGTGCCCTGGCATCGTGCCACACTACGTTAGTTCCCAGTGTCTCTATAAAGTAGAGCCACTGGAGTGATCCCCGGGATGAACATTCTATTGCTCATCCACTCAACAAGATTTCTCTTGAAGAGGGTCAGTGAGGTGCTCTGCTTGACATGTATGGGAAGTCTTTTCCAGAGCATGGGCAGTCTCTGGGTGAGGAACCTGTCCCTCCAGCATGTTCTGTTGATTGTGGTAATGAGGTTAAGGTCTCTGGAGTGTGTGGTGCAGAGGGATTGGGATTTCTTTAGATGTAGCATTTCTAACAGAGCTGAGTCAGACATGGTTTTTAAGTCAAGCAGAGATCGCCTCTAAATAGGCAATATGAGGCAGAGAATAGCTGGAGTCTTTCGAGTCTGTCCGTGTAGGACATGTCCTTAATGCCTAGGATCCTTTTCATGAGGTACTTCTGTGGCCTCTCCAGCTGTTGCAGGTGTCTAGTGAGGTACATGCCAAATGGGGCATTATACTTGATGATTGGTCTAATGAGGGAAGAGTAGAGAGAGACAAAGACCTCTTTCTTCCTGGATGCAAAACCCTTGGTAATGAGATGTGCCGCATAGAAGGACTTTCTGACCACTGTGGCAATGTGGTGGTCAAAGGAGAGGTTGCTGTCAACCTGCATCCCCAAATCTCTTATAATGCCTTCAGTGTTCAGTTGGCTCCCATCGATGTGGTAATTAGTGGGAACTGAGTTTTTACCAAAAGGGATGACGACACATTTTTTGGCATTAAGCTTAAGGCCATGGTTTTGACACATGTCATTGGTCTCAGTGAGGCCTTTCTGTAGGATTTTTGCATCATCATCATCAGCCCCTTTTTCCCATTTTTTTTCTACATGGGGGGTCAGGGTATCATGTTAACTGTTGCCAACTCTCTCAATTCAGTGCCACACTTCTGCCTTCTTCAACATTCATGCCCTATCTGTCGCAGATCTTCTTTCACACAATCCATCCACCTCTTTGCTGGATGTCCTCGTTTCCTCTTACCTTCTTCCTGTCTGTCCCAAATCTTCCTCACCAGATTGTCTTCTGCTTTTCTACACATTTGTCTAAACCACCATAATCTGTTCTCTTTGATCTTTTTTGCAATTGGAGCTACTTTGGCTTCTGCTCTTATGTCCTCATTTCTTCATCTGTCCCACAATGTGCATCCTACCACCTTTCTCAGGCACTTCATTTCCATCACCTCTAGCTTCTTCAACTGTTCTGCCTTTACTGCCCAGGTTTCTGTACCATACAGTAGTACTGGTCGCACCACTGTCTTGTACACCTTACTTTTCAGCTTCTTTGGCATTCTTCTGTCATAGACTACACCTGATACTCTATGCCAGTTGGCTGCAGACCCTCTGATTCTAGCTTTGACCTCTTCATTCAGACTATCCTTCTCCTCAACCACCCCTCCCAAATACTTGAAGCTGTTTACCTGTTCCACTATCTTCCCTCCTATCTCTATTCTCAACTTCTTCTGATTTTCCCAGTTTGCTACCATTACCACCATCTTATCTGTGCTTAGTTTCATCCCATGTGCCTTCAGATTTTCATTCCATTCTTCTATCCTTTGCTGAAGTTCTAGCTTAGAGTCTGCCTGTACTGGCACATCATATGCATAGAGCAGCTTTATTGATCTGTCCCCTCCAAACTGTTTGCTAATGTAGTCCATCACCAGTATGAACAGCAGTGGGCTCAGAGCTGAACCCTGATGTACACCCATTCCCACTAGGAACCCCTCTGTGAGGCCGAACACTGTTCGTACTTGAGTCACTGGGTCCTTGTACATAGCCTGCACTAATTCTATTAATGTTTACGGGACTTCAAACCACCACAGTACTGCCCAGATTAGCTTTCTTGGGACCTTGTCATATCCTTTCTCCAAGTCTAGTTGGACTCTCTCTTCATCTCTAGCTTCTTCTCAAGTATCTGTCTCAATGCAAACATCAGGTCAATTGTGCTGCATCCTGATCTGAATCCAAACTGCTCATCTCCCATCTTACATTCTACTACTCTGCGTATCCATTTATCAATCACCCTGTCCAGAACTTTCATGCAGTGTGGTAGGAGTTTGATCCCTCTATACTGCCCACAGTTATGGATGTCCCCTTTGTTCTTGTACACTGGTATGAGTATGCTTATTCTCCAGTCATCTGGGATACGTCTTTCTCTCCACACTGCTATTAGTACCCTTAGGAGCCATTTCTCCCCTATCTCTCCCAGTATCTTTATCATATCTGTTGTGACCTCATCTGAGCCTGCTGCTTTCCCTGACTTCATCTTCCTTAGTGCTGTTCCTACTTCTTCTAAAGAGGGTTTCTCTTTTTCTATCATTGTAGGCTGTTTCTGTGGTAGTACAGCTTCTGTGAGGTTTTCCTCATTCAGAAGCTGCTGGAAATACTCCTTCCATCTGCCTTTGATGTCCTGTGGACTGGTGAGCAGGCTGTTGCTGGCATCCTTTATGAAGGATGTCTGACTATCTTCTTTATCTTTCTGTCTTTGCCTTGCAACCTGATATAGTTTCTTTGTGTCCCTTACAGAGTCACTTTCCAGAAGCTGGTAGAGTGCCTTCAATGCCCTATTCTTTGCTATTGTAACTTCTTTCTTAGCTTCTTTGTTAGCCAACCAGTAGTCCTTCCTAGCCTGGTCAGTCTTTCCTAACTCCTATTTCTTCCTGCATTCCTTCTTTCTTTTGATGACTTCCTGGACTTCTGCATTCCACCACCAGCTTTCCTCATGTACCTTATTTCCATACCTGACTCGGCCACATATCTGTTCTGTAGTCCTAACACATGCTGTTTTTAGGTGCTGCTACTCTTCTTCAACTCCACCTATTTCTTCCTCTTCTTGGGGTGCTAGAGCCCTGAGTAATTCCTTGAACTGCTGTACTTTCTCTGCCTCACTTGGAGAGTTAATAATAGCTCCCAGCTTGCAGTCGTCTGCGAACTTGGTCAGCCAGAGTCCCTTTGTGTTGGCCTGAACTTCTGAGAAGTAGATGCCGAACAGGAGAGGACCCAGGACTGATCCCTGTGGGACTCCACTCGTGACTGGTCAGTAGTCTGACTTGAAGTCCATTACTTTCACACTGTGTGTTCTGTGAGCCATTTTGCAACCCACCTAGTGATATAGGGGTTGATGCCTAGTTTGGTGAGTTTATCAATAATTCCAGTGTGAGGAATGGTATCAAAGGCCTTGGCCAGAACAAGGTAGGCTGTAGGCACTTCCTTTCCTTCATCCACAGCCCTGGTGACTGACTCATAATGCATGAAGCATGATCTCCCTTTCACAAAGCCAAATTGCATGGGGTCTAGAGTTTGAAGATTTCCTATATCTTTGTTAATCGGGTCCATGATGATGCGCTCCATAGCTTTACATATCAGACTCATCAGGCTAATGGGGTGATAATTCCCAGAGTCTGCGCAGACATGCAGTTCACAGAATTGTATAGCTACACCCCTGCTCAATGTCGACAAAGCAGCTGCCAACATCTTGTCTGCATTGTGCTTCTAATATTTTCACTGATTTTAGTCCAGCAAATAAAATGACTGCTCATAAAACAGAAACTGTAGAGTCAAATCTTAGGCTTGGTTTCTAGCATAGTCGTGGGCATCCGGGAAGCGAATGTGTAAAAGTAGATAAAGCATGTTTGTGAAGACGAGGCAGTGAAGAATCTTTTGAACGTTAATTACAGATCCCATGCCCATGTTGGAAAAACAGTTCATCCATAAGGTTTGAATACATATGGGGACCATACCTTTCAACTGTACAGATTTTCACAGAATGTCCAGATTTGGTCTGTTCCTTGTAAAATTTGTGGTTTACTGAAAAAAATCACTGAGGATTGAAGTCACTAAATAATGACATACACTTTCCTTCAGAAAATGCATGTTAAAAACCCTGTTATTCTAGAACTGTTTTAAGTTTGTAAGATTAATATTTAAAACCTGTCCCTATTTTTATGCCTTTTTCCCCCAGTCATTTAGGATTTGTCCAGACTTCTTGCTCTAAGAGGTTCAGAGCTGTGATGGAGACCACACTGTGCACATGTAAAAAAGATAGCGTCCTAATCAGAGAAAGGCAGGGTGGCCATAGAATATGATAACTGCACCCAAGAGAAGGGTAGAAGGCTGAAGGATGACAGTACAGCGTAAGTATAGGATGGGAAATGGATGGACATTGGAGGAGTCAGTGTGAACATGAAAACGTCAGGCCAAATTTGGATGGGGAAAATATAAGCCTCTTTTTTAAACACCTTTATTAAATTGTAAGACATAGCAAACATACATTAAGAGAAAAGAAAATAAACCATATTAACATTTTTTACATTTACATATGTTATACATCACTATATGGCTTCTTTCTTTATAGCTATCATCAGTCCAACATTACACAAATTGCTCAATTCCTGCCTTTCTTTAAACCTCACCCATCCTCCTGAGCATTATTCTGCCTGTATTGTTCTCACAATTTCCAGTTATTTCTTTGTAATTTGATCCATCCCTTTTCTAAAGATCTCTCTTCCAGTTCTTTTATCTCTTTTATGATATTCTATACTTCAAATACAGTTGGTTTAGACTTTGATTTCCATTTTCTAGTAAGTTCTGGCAACCAACATAAGTACATTTAACAAGGCCTTAATATACCAAGACATTTCAGATCCTGTGTCCCAGCTCAAAAGAATCATTTCCTTAGTTACAGCCATTTACTCACCCAATTTTTCTGACAGAGTACTGTGTAGGGAGTTTTTAAAATCTGCCACCTCATTACACTCCCAAAACATATGTTCCCAGTTATCTCTTTCTTCCCCATCACACCTCCATTTGCTGTCAACCTGATGAAAAATTCTTTGACATCTGTTTGGGGTATAAAAATTTATATGCAAACACTTCTCCAGAAAATTCCAGCCCCCTCCTGCCTATTTTCAGTACACTAAAATCTCCTTTTTTGTGTTGGCTTAGTAATTAGAATATTATATGCTACTTTATGAATATAATATTCTGTATGGTTGTTATTATTCTCCTCAAGGATCTCCACCCAAAATCCTACTCCCTCCTTACTTCTGGAATTTCACCCCTGCTTCATTATCATCCCTTTCCACTTTGAATTATAACCATCTACTTGTCTTATATATAACGAGCCTTATCTGTGTAGCTCTAAAATATCTATTCAGATTAGGTCATTCTAAACAATCTTTTTCTATTAGAATGGTCAACACATCCCTCTTAACCTTTTCTCTCTTCCCCTGTCAGATACATTTCTACAGTTCTTTATTAATGATTGTCTACAACTTCTCCTTTGGTTAATAAATATAAAATAAAGTGACTAAAAGCATTTTCACTCATTGTGTCTTATTATCCATTTCTGTAAAAAAGAGCTTCTTGTCTTTCAGTTTTTGTGTTATCTTTTGTTTAGTTTCTTCCCAGATTCCTTTAGCTGCCGAAACCAAAGCCTTTTTAATAGATATACATATATACTTCATCTTATCTTGTCCTTATAAATTTGGGTATTGCTAAAGCAATTTGTATGTGGGTGCGTAACAGCTATACTCATTGATTTATCTTCATTCATTTTATATCCTGAAAGAGTTGAAATTGTCTCAAAATGTTCCAGAACACTGAGGTGTCCTTTTCTAGATTTATCAGGTACTAAATAATGTCATTCTTGAATAAAGCCAACTTTTCTTGAGTACCATACCAATTATATGCTTGAATTTCTGAGTCCCTTATTTTCTTTGCCAATGGCTCTAAGTGTAAAGCAAATAAAGGGGAAGAGGACACCCCCACCTGGTTCCTCTGTTCAAGCACAACTTAACAGAGTAGAATCCTCCCACTTTAATTCTTGTCTTTGATCTTTTTATATAGCCCCCTAGTATGCTTTATTATTGTACCAGGGAATGCAAATGCTTCTATTGCCCCACTCATAAAATCCCAACTTACTGTGTTGAATGCTTTATCTGCATCAAGATCCACTAACAACAGTGGTATTTTCTTGCATTCAACTTCCCTATATATCATCTTTGCCTCCACTGTATAAAACCATACTGATCCGTATCTATCAGTTTAGGCAACACCTTTGTCATTCTTTTAGCTAGTATATAAATAAACACTTTATAATCTTCTTCTTCTTTCCGCTTTTTCCCAGTTAGGAGTCGTCACAACGGATCACCTGTCTGCTCATGATTGGCAGTGGAGTTTTACGGTGTTGAGTTTTCAGCCCGTCACCCAACCTTCCTCGGAAGGCACACACATGCACGCACTCATGCCTAGGGCCAATTTATAAGATCCAATCCACCTACAGCATGTCTTTGGGATGTGGGAGGAAACTGGAGCACCCGGAGAAAACCCACACGACCACATGGTTTGAAATTGAAATGGGTCTATATGAAGCTGGGTCAGATGGGTCTTTACCATCTTTAGGTAATACAGCCACCAGAGGTTTCTTTAAAGATGTTGATACTTCCCATCCTTTAAAAAAATATTGTTAAAGAAAGTCTTCCAGATTGTTATCAATTTTTTTCCTCTTAACTTCCAAACTTCCACAGGAATACCATCTCTTCCTGGAGACTTTCCTGCAGATTGCTTATACATCACCATTTCTCATCTTCTCCTATCTTAACTGATAGTTGTTGAGCTTCATGTACCTCCAACCTTGGCATAATTAAGTCTTCCATAAATATTTCCATTTATACTCTTTCTTAATTTCCACATTTCTCTGCTTTGATACAAATGTTCATAACATTTCGAAATGTCTGTAATACCTTCACAGGATCTCTGGCTATTTTTCATGTTGTAGGCTCCCTAAGTTTGGCAACAACCCTTTCTATTTTATGTTGCCTAAGTCATTGTTTTAAAAGTTTTTGAGCTCTGGAGTTGTTATGAAAAATATGATGTTTGCGATGACATTGTAATTTATAGTGAGAACAGGGAAAAGGTTCAGGAGACCCCGGAGAGGTGGAAATATGCTCTATAGAGAAGAGAAATGAAGGTCAGCAGGACTAAGATAGAATATATGTGTGTGAATGAGAGGGAGAACAGAGGAATTGTGAGGATACAGGGAGTAGAGCTGGTGAAGGTGGATGAGTTTAAATACTTGGGATCAACATTTGAGTAATGGTGAGTGTGGAAGAGAGGTGAAGGAGAGTGTAGGCAGGGTGGAGTGGGTGGAGAAGAGTGTCAGAAGTGATTTGTGACAGACAGGTATCAGTAAGAGTGAAAGGGAAGTTCTACAAGATGGTAGTGAGACCACCTATGTTGTATGGGTTGAAAATGGTGGCACTGACAAAAAGACAGGAGTCAGAGCTGGAGGTGGCAGAGTTAAAGATGTTAAGATTTGCATTGGGTGTGATGAGGATGGATAGGATTAGAAATAAGTATATTAGAGGGTCAGCTCAGGTTGGACAATTTGGAGACAAAGCCAGAGAGGCAAGATTGCATTGATATGTACATGTGCTGAGGAGAGATGATGGGTATATTGTGAGAATGATGCTAAGGATGGAGCTGCCAGGTAAGAGGAAAAGGGGAAGGCCTAAGATAAGGTTTATGGATGTGGTGAGAGAGGACATGCAGGTGGTTGGTGTGACAGAGTAAGATGCAGAGGACAAAAAGAAATGGAAACAGATGATCCACTGTGGTGACCCCTAATGGGAGCAGCTGAAAGAAAAATAAGGTGTTATGAAAAACAGTAGTTTAAGAACAATCTATCTAAACTCATACATATTATCCAAATGCTCCCTTGTTTTCTCTTTGGCACTCAGCAGTTGTGCCTCTTCTTGTTCTGTGAGATTCCCCTTATTCTGTAATACTTTAACCTTTGTCAGCCCAACTAAATAACTCCTGTTACATTGTAACCATATCTTTCATTTCTATGCTGTAGGGGATATAAACTTGAAAATATACACTGCAGACAGGGAAGCAGTCAGCACAAGTATGTCAGGGGAGCAGTCAAACATGTGGTGGGGCAACGTAAACATGAAAGGGGCAAGAATGAACATGGGAGAGGGCAGTGTAAACATGGAAGGAAGCAGTGTACCCATCAGAATAAGCAACAAAAACATAGAGGAGGCAGTGCATCAATGAGAGAGAGAGTATAAATATGGGAAGGTGTGTACAATCATGGCAGAAGACAGTATGTCCATTGGAGTGTGCAGAGTAAACATGAGAGGGAATGGTGTTCCCATGGGAGGGAGCACTGTAAACATGGGAGGGGGTATTGTAAACATACAAACAAACTGTAATCATAGGAGGTGGAAGTGTAAGCATGGAAGAGGCTAGTGTAAACATGGTAGGAAACAGTGTGCTCATGGGAGTCTGCATGTAAACATAGTGGAAGCAATGTACTCATGGAAAAGGGAGCATGTAAACATAGTGGAAGCAATGTACTCATGGAAAAGGGAGTAAACATGGGAGAGGTTAAGCAAACATGGAGAAGGTATTGTGTCACAGGTGGAGGTATGTAAACATGATGAAGAATATTAAGCCCATTTAAAATGGCAGTGCAGACATGGGAGGAAGAGTATCAAATTGCCGATGGTCAATGTCATTGGAAGTGGGTTGGCTAGGTCACAGATTGTACTCCTGTTTATCTTTTGTTGGACTCAGAGAAGAGGGAGAATTGAGTTTCATGTTTTTTCCCACTTTTGCCATTTTCCAGGAGTTTGTGCAACATTGAGATTAGTAAAGACCAGGGTTTGTGGGCTTGCCTACTGCAAAATATTGTTGTTATGTTTTTATGAATTTGGGAGCATCCTCATTTAGAAATTGTGACATCCAGGGATTAAGATTTTGTTTTAGTTTTATATAATTATATGTTGATTGTCACATGATTATTCATAGTAGACTCAGTGGTTTCAGTGGAAGGCAGTGTGCCCAGTGGAGGAACATTGAATTTAAATATTGAAAGAGGCATTGTAAATATGGGAGAAGGCAGTGTCCTCACTGAGGAAGAAGTGCAAGTGTGGGTAGGCATTGTGCCCATAGATGGGGGAGTGTAGACATGAAAGTGTGGGGGGGTGTAAATATATCAGAGAGCTGTGAAGAAATGTGAGGAGTTAGTGTACCTAGGTAAGGAGGCAGTCTAGGCATGGGAGGAAGCTGCATGAATATGACAGTGGGCAGTGTAAACATAGGAGGAAGCTGTGTGCCCTCTGGGAAGGGACGGTGTAAACATCTGTGATACCCGTGCATTGGCCCAGTAATCAAGGAGCCTCAATCCTCACCACTAACACCAGTGAGGGGCATCCAGATTGGAAAGGATAACAAATACACACACAGTAAAGTACAATTTCCCTTAAGAGCACACATAGATCACAGTCAGTCTGGGGTGGTTTCTGCCGTTCTCTCCAGATCCCCAATAAGACTCCCCACTGGCACAGCTATAGAGTGAGGTAATTTAGCCAGGGTCCCAAGCCAAGTCCTCCTATCACTCTCTCTGTCCAACCAGTGCTTTGTGTCCCTGCCAAAGTAGCTGACACACACACACACACACACACACACACACACACACACACACACACACACACACACACACACACAAACACTTTGAGATATGATTTATATGCAACCACACAGACACTCCTGGGGAAGGCTGGCACAAGTTCACTAGCTGTGCCCCCTCCTGTCCAGGCAATAAGGTAGTAATCACTGCCACCAGGACCCTTACGTATCAGCTACTAAAAAGGCCCTTACCAAAGGGTGTCCAATTATTACTGTGCAATATTATTATCCAAATGGTAAGTGTGACTGAGCAGCAAGGCTTATTTGGAGTGGCTTTGCACAGTATCACCATATACATGAAATGTACTCTAGAACTTAAATTACCTCTACACAAAACAGCCACAGTTGAAAGGTTTAAAAATATTTAATAAGTAATAAAATTACAAGACAAATCTCCACAATTCAACACAGCGCTAGTCAAGAGTTCCGAGATCACAGGAAAATGCTTAAAATAATACTGTAGAATAGTTCTGACATAAATATAGCAAAACAGCTAGACTAAACTTACTATTTTCTATCTATTTCTAGGAGATACACTAAAGTCTAAGATCCTACTTACATACAGACAGAGCAATGCAAGTTCTGGTGAGTGTCAGTTCTGAAGACAAATGCAAAATACTCTTTCTCTGTCTCTGAGAAACTCCTTTAAATTGATAATACATCCTGCTGACTCATTTTAGATTACATCATTCTTAACAAGTCTCTTGTTTCCCAGGCTAACAGAACTCTACATTAGCATTTCTTAGTAAACTTGCATCTGGTCAGGAAACTACAGCAATTAAAGATATTATATATGTAAAATCCAGCAATTAACTCTGGTCTCAAAACAATAAAGAGAATCTGCTGGTTCAGACACCATGGCTGCGAGCCCTGAAATCAAAACAGTCATAAAATGCTTGACTTATCAGCTTTCGTACAGCAGAGTGCACTGTTGTTACATTTTTGCAGTTCAACAGCCAGTACAGTCTTTTCACATTTAAGAGAACAAGCCTATGGCTTATATTAATATTTACAAATGACAGAATTATCTACAAAATTCTGTCTAGCTAGGCTGGCAGCCTTCACATATCTTCACATGCCTCAGTGAGGCTTGGACATTGCTACCCCTTCTGGTGGCTGATCTCTTCAGTGAGGCTTGGACTGACACCTCAGTGGAAGGGGTAGCAATGTCCCAGCAGCTATCTCCTACCCAGGTTCAGGAAATCCGAGCAGTGTTACAGGAGTTTGGGGACATGTTCACTGGGAAACCAGGGTACACCCAGCTGGTGCAGACTTCTCCTGCAATCCACTGCAAATGCTCAACACAAGGGCCTCCCTATCATGGTAAGGTTTCATCATGTTAACATGGTACAGTTTGTGTTCCTGCCTCCTGTCTAGCAGTTCCACCAGGTAGTTAATATCACTTACATTTCTTACCACCTTGTAGGGTCCCTCCCATGCTGCTTGCAGCTTGTGTCTGACAGAAATGAGAACCATTACCTGCTGTCCTACAGCATACACTCTAGCTCGAGCATTCCTGTCATACCAGACCTTTTTCTGTTGTTGAGCTTCTGCCACATTCTCCAGGGCCAAGCCCATGAGTTCTCTGAGACTTGTCCTGAGATTTAGGACATATGCCACAACAGACTCCTTGTGAAATTCACACTCACCTTTCCACTCATCACAAATTAAATCTAGAGGCCCTCACCCTATGCCCATACAGCAACTCAAAGGGTGAAAACCCTATGGATTCCTGGGGAATCTCTCTGTAAGCAAACAACAGATGGGGCAAATATTTGTCCCTCTCACTCTTAAACTGGTCTGCAAATGCCCGTAGCATGGACTTGATTGTAAAGTTTAACCTTTCAACAAGACCATTAGTCTGGGGATGGTAGGGGGGGGATCTTCAGGTGCTTCACCCCACAGTACTTCCACAGACAAGCCAGCAGGACTGACATGAAATTGGTACCTCAGTCAGTCAGTATTTCTTTTGGGAAACCTACCCTGCTGAAAATCTCTAACAAAGCATTTGCTACATTTTCTGGCTCAATGGAGGACAAAACTACTGCCTCAGGGTATATTGTACCATAATCTACTGCCACTTGGATCCACCTTTTCCCTGTAGAACTTGGGGTACTCAGAGGCCCCACAATATCCATAGCTACCCTCTGAAATGGCTCCTCAATCAGAGGCAAAAGCATCAAAGGAGCTCTCACCTTGTCTACTGCCTTGCCTACCTTTTGGCACTGCTCACTGTACCCTGTTACATCTCTGAAAATTCCAGGCCAATAAAAGATCTGCATAATACGTCTCTTTGTACATTTTATGCCCATATCATGGGCTATGGCTAGAAGCACCAGATGGTAGGCTCTAGGTACTACCAACTGCTGTATTCTCTCATCTTCTAACCCTCCCTCAGGGGTCCACTCTCTATACAGTAACCCTTTGTCCCAGTATACAGATTCCCCTTTCCCTTGAGAATCAGGGGCCTCACTAGCTACCTGCCTCAGGCCTTGTAATGTAGGGTCTGAGAGCTGAGCCTGTCTCAACTCTCTCTTTGTAACCCTTCCCAGCTCCCCTTCCACAGAAAGCCTGGCATCCTCTGAAAGCAGTGCCTCACTGTCACCTGGGTACTACTACTCACCTCTACCTTTGCAGTCACTCTGTCCAAGGGAACATCAGTACCCACCAGCAGCTATGGCTCACTTTCAGTCTCACTACTACAGAGTAACTCCCTCCCTGAAGTAACCACCTCACCAGTCCTGGCTACATGTATGTGGTCTGTCTGGGTCTCCCTCAGGCTACCAGATCCACATGTTTGTCTCAAAGCCTGACTGCATGTAACTGCATAAACACATGATACTGCCTCATCAAAATCCTTCCCAAACAGGACATTGGTAATCTACCAGTGTAGTACCTCGTAGTTAGTTCTGCGCAGCTTTGGGCGTACTCTTAGTGATTGGCAGGCGATATTGAGGAAGAGTGACAGGCATGCTAATGTCCATGTCACATCATGGATACTTTACCAGTGATTAGAAATCCTCCATTGTACAGGATGTGTGTTTACTCACAATTCCCCATGTCACTGAAATAAAAATGCTCATCCTGCTAACTCTATTAACAGTGTAATGGTTTAACATAATAAACTGCTAATAATCAAATGCAATACCATTCTTAATTCCCTAGTAGCATGAAGTGTTACCTTCTTTTTAACATAATAAAATGCTAATAATCACACGCAATGACTAACATTAAGGTGCACATGATGTTGATCGTATACCACTGCGTGAAATGCTTTATTTTACTGTAATGCTATTTTTACTGCTTGAAATGTTGATTGTCTGAATAAACTGAATCCAGACCAGTTGTTCTTCTTCTTTCGGCTTTTCCCAGTTAGGGGTCGCCACAGCAGAACTCCGGTCCGCTAATGACTGGCAGTAGATTTTTACGGTGCCGAGGTGCCAGCCCGATGCCCAACCTTCAACGAAGGCACGCCCATTCACGCATGTCTTTCGAACGCCACTCGACCACAGGGAGGATATGCAGACTCCACACAGAAGGTGCTCCAGCCGAGAATTGAACGGAGAACCTCTTGCTGTGAGGCGACAATGCTACCGCTGCACCACCGCGGCTTCCCTCTCCAGACCAGTACACATGTAAAATTCTGAAGCCAGACATGATGAAAATAATCCAAAACAATGCAGGGGACTAAGTTTTTTATCAGAATGTGGGTTTAAGAGAAAATACTGCCTTTTGAATATAGCTACTTTATTTACTATTGAACTTGACACTGCACCCCATAATGAAATACATGAGAAATAAAATGTTACAAATTGAGAAACATGAATTATTTCAACAATACCTGAAATTAGTTTCATAAACACATGCACTTACTGCACTAGCGATTACCATCACCAACTATCTAGGTATAATAGTACACAACAATTTAAATGTTGACTAGAATACTATCTATCAAAGTTGCAAAACATTATCTGTAATACAATGTAATGGGCAATGTTTTTAGCCACTCCATGGCGATCATCAGTCTACCACTTTAAACTTCACATGTGTGACTCTGAAATGAATAAAATAACTTGGATTTGTCTACAGCCTTTGAAAAATGTGATCCCTCATAAAAAAATTTAAATTGCTCAGAAAAGTTTCAGAAACATAGTATACATATTTTCTTTACACTATACAAAATTCATAAATTACTTCTGTCCAATTTATAAAAAACTATGTCTGATCCTGTTCTACCTATCTAATGCAGATCTCTAAAGGTGGGAACAGGAGGCAGAGACCATAATACTTACTAGCAATGAAAAATCAATAAAGTGTATATTATACAGCACCTAGTTCATGGAATAAGCGTTCTCTTACAGTCAAAATAACACTGTCATTAGCTTCCTTCAAAAAGTGCAACAACAACATGGGGTTATGGCAAACAACTATTTTGAAGATCAGTTGGTAAGTTCTTATAGACCTATAAATTTGATCAAAAATATAATATACCAACATAGCCCAGTTACAAGAATGGTATACTGCAAGAAATACATCAGAGATTCATAACACTGGACTGTCTACCAAAGACTTGAGATTACAGATTGCCCAAAGGGTGGCTTATTAAAAAAAACTTGCTAAATCAAGCAACTTGGACATGTATGGAGGCAAAAACACTAATAAGAAAGGAAATGCAGGAGTGGCACGCAAGTAAGTAATTGGGCAAACATATGGTGGACAAAGGATGCATCTTTCTCAGCTGGAGGTTCTTCCATATTAACTCCCCATTCCACCCAAAATGCTTCATTTGAGCAAAGTGTCGTGTTCTTACTGGTACACATTTTAGCACAATAACATATACCTAAAGTCAATACAATAAATGCCTGACTACTCTGCAAAATATATAAATTTGCACCCAAACATAAGCAAATACTTCTATTACAAGCATAAATAACTTCAAAGTGTTCTTAAACTTCTAGCTGCTAATGCAACGTGTTGTTCTTAATTTCATAATTTGTTTAAACTGTCTATTTAGATCTTATGATATTCATTTTGCTGATAAGGTGTACACTGATGATTACAATTTTATTTTTAATTTTAATAAAATACATAAGGGAAATCATAACAATGCAGTCATTCGAGCACCAATGTAGCAATATAATATAATATAATAAATAATCACAAATAAATTAGATTCAGCCACAAATAAATTACATTGAGCAAATTACATTGACAAAGATTCCGTTTATTCAGACAATCAGTGTGGCCATTTATTATATTATATTACATTGATACATTGGTGCTCAAATAACTGAATGAATATTCATACTGATGCTGCCTCCACATGGCTGGAGGCATGTGAATATTCATGTGGATGCTGCCTCCCCACGGCTGGAGGCGTGTTTGGGGTGGGATTTGCTACTGTGCATCCTCCGAGGTACTAAACTGGTAGATTATCAGGACATCTGCAGGATGGTAGTTCGGTACTCCTGCTGTCTCAAGACAACCTACTACTGGCATTTTGTCTTCCCCACTTACTGGTTCTCTCACCTTTTGTTCCCCACCTTGCCTCCATGGACATCTCTATGCCATATGGACCCACTGGTTGCATTCAAAACATTTAACTCTAGGTCCTGGACATGTACCTGGACTAGTGGCTTCCCCTGCTACTGGCAGATTCTGTTGTGGCAGTCTGGGTGGCCCACCATGGGTTTCTTTAGACTCATGAGCAGTACTGGGGGTCCCTTTCCTGTGCAGGGATGCCCTGCTTGCTAGGTATAGGTCTCCCTTCTTCCACAACTCCTCAAAAAGTAGCACATTGTCTATCAGCTAACCAGATCCTCATGTCCTCAAGAAAAGTGCTAAGGGCTTGTTCCCTCACCAAAGGGTCTTCCAGCCTTTCAAAAGTGGTGACCTGACATCCACTCACCCACCTATGAAAATAAGTGCCCAGTTCAACAACATATTCACACACACGTTCATCTGTCTTGCATCTATGCTCATGAAACTTTCTCCTATAAGTTTCAGGTATTAGCTTAAAAATTTCTAACAAACAATTCTTAACAGCAGCATAATTAAAACAGTCAATGTCAGGCATTTTGGACAAAATAGTTACAGCTTTACCATGGAGTAAGGGGGTCAGGAACCATACCCAGGGACTTTGGGCAATATCCTATTGTTTACATACTCTCTCAAACATATGAATAAAACTATCAAAATTATCCCCCTCTGTAAACTGCAGAAGAAATTTACTGACCTTTTGTGCTCCTGGGGTCTGGTTACTCCCTTCCCTATTACCTCCATGACTCTGGCGAAGAGTCACCATCTCCTTTTCATGCTGCCTCTGCCTTTCCTTCTCCTCAGCTTCCAGGCATAGAAGTTTCTCATTCTCCTCAGCCTGTAGACATCTCAGTCTCTCTGCTGCTTCTGTTTCCAAATGCCTAGCCTCCAATTCAAGTCTTTTTAGCTCCAGATGGATTTTTAAGTCCTCTGCAGAAAGGTTGTGCTGTCCATTCTCTGAGTGTTGTACATCTCCACGACCAGTCTGATTACCCTCCTGATTGCTGTTTTCTGAAGTAGCTGTGACCAAAGCTGCAATCATGTCTGCCTTAGACAAGTTTCCATGCACTAGTCCCTTAGCCTGGCACATCTCAGCCAACTGGCTCATTGACAGCTTGCCATACTCCTCTGCTGATATGCTTGCCTGCTCTTCCTGACTAACTAAGCTAACGAGAGAAATAAAACAATTGTGATCTGAACTCTGAATATTCACTGCGTGGCTGATTTACAGTACAAAAATGCCTTCAGTGATCACTGTATACAAGCTACAGGAATTCACTTTCCACACCACTACAAGCCAATTGCCAACCAATTAATATGTGGTGTGGATATCCCACCACTGCCAAACAATTAATTTGTGACACCCGTGCACTGGCCCAGTAATCAAGGAGCCTCAGTTCTCACCACTAACACCAGTGAGGGGTGTCCACATTGGGAAGGATAACAAATAAACACACAGTAAAGTACAATTTCCCTTAAGAGGACACACTGATCATGGTCAGTCTGGGGCTGGTTTCTCCCTTTCACTCCAGATCTCCAATAAGACTCCCCACTGGCATAGATATAGAGTGGGGTCCTTAGCCAGGGTCCCAAGCCAAGTCCTCCTAGCGCTCTCTCTGTCCAACCAGTGCTTCATGTCCCTGCCCAAGTAGCTGACACACACACACACACACACACACACACACACACACACATGCACACAAACACAAACACACACACACACACACACACACACACACACACACACAAACCACACACTTACATTGAGATATGATTTATATACAACCACATAGACACTCCTGGGGAGCTGGCACAGGTTCACTAGCTGTGCCTCTCCTGTCCAGGCTATAAGGTAGTAATCTCTGCCACCAGGACCCTTACTTACAGCTACTAAAAAGGCCCTTACAAAAGGTGTCCAGTTATTACTGTGCAATATTATTATCCAAATGGTAAGTGTGACTGAGCAACAAGGCTTATTTGGAGTGGCTTTGTACAGTATCACTATATACATGCAATGTACTCTAGAGCTTACAGTACCTCTACACAAAACAGCTACAGTTGAAAGGTTTAAAAATATTTAATAAATAATAAAAACACAAGACAAATCTCCACAATTCAACACAGTGCTAGCCAAGAGATCCGAGATCACAGGAAAATGCTTAAAATAATACTGTAGAATAGTTCTGACATAAATATAGCAAAATAGCTAGACTAAACTTACTATTTTCTATCTATTTCTAGGAGAGACACTAAAGTCTGAGATCCTACTTACATACAGACAAAGCAAAGCAAGTGCTGGTGAGTAGTCAGTTCTGAAGACAAATGCAAAATGCTCTCTCTCTGTCTCTGAGAAAGTCCTTTAAACTGATAATACATCCTGCTAACTTGTTTTTAGATTACATTATTCTTAACAAATCTCTGGTTTCCCAGACTAACAGAAACTCTACATTAACATTTCTTAATAAGCTTGCACCTAGTCAGGAAACTACAGCAATTAAAGGCATTATATATGTAAAATCTACCAATTAACTCTAGTCTCAAAACAATAGAAAGAATCTGCTGGTTCAGACACCACAGCTCCAAGCCCTGAGATCCAAACAGTCATAAAATGCTTGACATATCAGCTTTCTTACACCAGAGTGCACTGTTGTTACGTTTTTGCAGTTCAACATCCAATACAGTCTTTTCACATTTAAGAGAACAAGCCTGTGGCTTATATTAATATTTACAAATGACATAATTATCTACAAAATTCTATATAGCTAGGCTGGCAGCCTTCACATATCTTCACAACATCAATGAGGGAAGTGTGCCCACAGAAGGATGCAGTCTGAACATGGAAGGTGACTGTAAACCCATTGGAGTGGGCAATGTAAACATGGATGGAAGCAGTTCAAATATTGGAGGGGAAGTGTAAATGTGTACCCACAAGAGAGGAACAGTATGCTCATGAATAAAGGAAGGTGTTAGACTCATGGGAAGAGGCAATTTAACTGTAGGAGAAGGGCAATGTATTGACCAAGAAAGGAACCCTGTACTCATAGCTACATAGAATAAGGTACTGATCCCAGTATATAAGGGTGTTAGACTGATGGAAAGTGACAGAAAAAGAATACACCACACATGGGAGATGACTTTGTGGTTAAGGTAGCGGGCAGGGAGCTTAAAGAAGTGTGCTCAAGGTGAGCCAGTCTATTCAAAGGATATTTCAGAATACTCCTTTGACACAGAACAATGCATCTATGGCAGGAGTCAGTGTATCCATGGGAGATGAGAAGTATGTATATGGAAAAAATGTAATGTGTCCATGGGAGAAGGGGAAACAGCATGGCTTCATTGGATAGGGGCAGTGTACCCATGGATGATGGGCAATGGACTGACAGAGTACAGTATTAAACTTATGGGAGATAAAAGTTATGCCCATGTGATGGGGTAGGATGCACATAGAAAAAGGACATTTTACCCATGGTAGTGATATAGTGTACCTGTGGAAAGGGGTAATGTACTCATGGCAGATGAGCACTGTACTTACAGGACCAGAAAGGTATACCCAAAGTAGCATGCCAGTAGGAGAGGCCAGTGTAACTGTGGCAGAAGAGTTGTGAAATGTTGAGTGGAGTACTGTACTCATTTGAGAGTTGTAGTATGCCCATGGGAGAAGGAAAGCGTACCTATGAAAGTGTACTCACTAAAGAAATATGATATACTCATTAGGCAGAGTTATTTGGACTGTGACAGAGCACTAATGAATCCATGAAAGAGGAGTAATTTTATCAGTGCTGAGGGGGCAGGGCTCCAGTGAAAGAATTACAGTTCTCTTATGGGGAAGAATTCAGTCTGTTTAGAAAGAGGGACAATATATTCATTAGACTGGGGAATCTGTTCATATAAGAGAAATTGAGCATCTGTAGAAGACAGTAATGCATCAATGGGAGATGACACTGTGCCTGTGGAACAAAGCACTTTTATGAAGTATTATCTGTTTCTGTCTTTCAGTGGGCAGTCTAGCATAATGTAGCATCACAGTTGGGAATAGTGACCTAGGATTAAGTAAACATTGTAGTCAAATTAATTGTGATGTAAAATCAAAGAAAATAATAATATCCAACAGTTAAAGATGGGGAGGGGTGGAAAGGAAGAGTGTGCCAGTACAGAGGCATTTGGAGTCATATCAGAGTTGACTTAGTCTGGGTCATAAGATTCAAGGGTGTGTAGTATATAAAGTAAGGGGCTGCAATAAGATCAGTTGGAAAATGTATGTGAAATATTGTAAAATTGGGTAGCAGAATACTGTGTATTTACACCAGCATAAAATGAACAGGGCTAGGAAAGATCTTGTGCTAGGTCAAGTGGATTCACCATATTTGCTCCTGGCTGCCTATTTGGAGAGTACATTTCTGACAGCTGGAGACCAATCAGGGTTGAGGAAGGATTCCAGTGGGACTGGCTTTGGTTGCAGTGTAGTGTTCAAAAGAAAAGAAAATAGCTAAAGCCTGTCATGGACCAACCAGATACTCACCAAACAGTTTGTTTTTGCTGATTGAGCTACCCAAGAGGACTAATCACCAGTGGGCCCTGAAAGCTCAGCGAGGCAGTGACATGTAGATATCTACCCAAAACTCCTTTCAAGTATTAATTTAAATTCATGTAAAAATTTATTTAACAAAGGTACATGTAAGGAAAAATTTAGATCTGATGAAGCCTGGCATATGATGACAAAGCTCATCTCAAAATAAAACCTTCTATATAAGAAATTCTTGGCTATGAACTGAATTCTACTGTTAGTGTTAAAGAAGGACTGGCTATAGGACTAAGTCACAAAAATGTGATTTTAAGTCATTTTCTTTTCTTCTAGAAGTTTTCTGTGTATATTTTACTAGATATTTCAATTATAGTAGGAATTGAGAAATACTGTTTGTATTTAATGCAAATAAATTTGAAAATGAAATAAGATTTACTTGTAAAATTGCCAGGTAAGACCGTTTTGTGTCCATTTTTGATTTCTTGGTTTACAGTTTGTATACTTAAATCTTTTTCTTGTGTTTCACTCGTTTGTGTCTTTATTGCAGTTTATTCTCCTTTAAATTTGTTTTTAGGGGAGGTTTAAAAGTTTTGCAAGTTATACGTTAAGGTCACAAAGCAAATATTTATTCCACATTTTTTGACTCCAAAGAAATTAACTGTGTATGAAATTTAGGAAGAGTTGAGTAACATCTTTTTTATTTAAGATAATGAAAACAGGGTAAGTGTTTAATTATGAGAGCTGTCAGGTAAGAATTCCCTGTGACTGTATTAGATTTGACTGCTCTGTGACTATTTTGGATTTTTCCATATTCTACTCAACCAGTATTCTTAAATCCAGTGACTGTTGAGTTGCCTCACCTTTATGGCAATTTGACTTTAGAAGCTCATGCTAAAGTTATCTTATCTGTTCAGACTGGTAAGCAGCACAAGGTCTTATTGAGAGGACCTTCCCCTTGATTAAACTTCAATTACTTTCCCTTTCAATATCTTTCCACCCATTGGGTGCAGACTGCAATGCCTACATATTTAACCTCCTTTTCCAGTTCTCTTCTAAATCTCTAATGCAGTCTTTAGTGCTGTCCTACAATGAAAATACCTAGCTAGATACAAAAATACTGACATACACACACACACACACACACACACACACACACACACACACACACACACACACACACGCACACACACACACACACACACAAAGAAAATAAACTAAAAAAGTCGGAGAACTAAGAATGGGAAATGAAATGAGATGCAGAGACTGGTTAAGAAAAGTGTGTGTGTGTGTGTGTGTGTGTGTGTGTGTGTGTGTGTGTGTGTGTGTGTGTGTGTGTGTGTTTTTTTGGGAGGGTTAGGTGTTCAGGATATGGAACAGCAATTTGGCTAAGGGAGCTTTGAAATGGAAGAGGACGTGAGGTCTGCAGAAGGAGAGGGGCAACTGATATATTGGATATGTTAAAGTGGAAATGTTACTGAAATGGCCACTCAAATATGAAGGGATAGAGTGGGACTGGAGAGGAGACAGTAGGAAGTTTGCAGCAGACAGGGTGGAGTGAAAGAAGTTGGAGGAAGGCAGAGACAAAGAGAATATGAAAAGAGATTATCAGAGGAGTACAGGTAATTGAGATGATGCAAAATAAGGTGAAGAGAGAACGTGGGAGATGCAGCCATGAATGACAGGACAACAAGAAGGAAGCTGATGTAAAAACAGAGATAGAAAGTATAGTAAGATGTGATAAGGGGGAAATAGAGACAGAAATGCCAGTCAGGAGCCAACATTACAAGGTGAATAGGATGGAAGTGGGCTGTAACGAGCAGTCATCCAGATAAAAGAGGCAGAGGAGGAAAGAGGCACAACAGTTGGGAGGACTTGGAGACAGAGCAAAAGAAGGATAGAGAAATGCCTACATACACCATAGAAGGGAAGGAAAGAAGCAGAGACAGTGAGAAGAACTGAGAGCAAATGAAGTAGAGGTTGCAATATTATACACAGGAAGGATAGTAGCCTGGGCCAGGAAGCAAGTGAGACAAATGCTAGTGTGGTAGAAGAGAAGAGGGTTTGTTGATTACAGATTCGGCCACAAATAAGTATTAGGAGTCAAGGCAGGTAAAAATGAATTCAAAGAAACTAGTTTCAGTGCTTAAACTAAATAAAACATGGGAAGAGGAAACAAAGTGATCACTAAGGATATAGGGTGGATACATTTTATGGTGCACATAGGCACAAATGATCTTTCAGAAGAGATAGTTTACATGGCAGCAAGTAGGATCAAGCAGACTGCAAAGAGGTGTTAGGAGAGGGGGTTTGAGATAAAATTGTCAGAAGTGTTACCTTTACCAGTAGCCCGCCCATAGAGAAAGGAATGTAGTTTAATCTCTGCTACAATGGTAAACAAGGGATAATGGCTTAGGACTACTAGGAACATGGAGAAAGACCTGACAGAGAGATCAACTCTATGTAATGGGCAGACTCCATTTTAGCACAGAAGGGACAGCTGCGCTTAATGCTGGGTTGTAAAGGTACATCTCATTAATTGTACTTCTAAACTAAGATGAAAGAGAAAGGGGAGGGTGACAGAAACAGAAAATGAAGGGGAAAGGTGTTTAAGCAGTAGACAGAAGCTAAAGACAGATGTAGAACATAGCAGAGGAACAAACAAGAGTCAATCAGAATGTGGCCATGTAGGCTTACTCTGCAGTGCAAGGAGTCTGCATTGGAAGGTGGAAGAGCTGTAAGCACTGATGCAAGAAGGAAAGGTGGACATTGCTGGTATCAAAGAAACATGGCCTAATGACAAGAGAGAGTGGTACAAGGAGGTGTGTGGGCATAGGCTGCTCAGGGATGATGGTTAAGGGAAGGAAGTGGAGTAGCTAACTACACAAAGGAAATCATTAGACATGCAGTCAGAGAGCAGGAATGAGGTAAATATTCAGACAGATTTTGAAGCTAGGTTAAGTGGCTGACAGTTAAGCTAAAGGAAGGGGGAGATTTGGTGAATTAATACAGTGTATCTCCTCTCAGGCATGACAAGAATGGAGGGTGAAACACTGGTGGAGGTAATAAAGCAGTAGGATAAGGAGGGAGAGGCAATATTCATGTGGAATCTGCATTTGCCAGGAGCAGAGGATTAGAAAATGAGTTAACTGATGTCTTGAAAGATGAGGGGTTCAGCCAGCTGATTCATGACTGTACCTGAAAAGATGGAATTCTGGACATGGTCCTAACTAATGCAAGTGGTGTGAAGAGCATGCAGGTTAAAGCACCCTTGGCCAACAGTAAGTATAACACTGTGTGGCTTAGAGTACGGAAGAAGAATAAAATGAAATGTAATACTCAATGCTCAGGGATTTTAGAAGAGTGGATTATTCTGTGTGTGGGGGAGTGGTTAATAATAAATTGAGAATGAAAGCAAAATGAGGAAGCAAAGAAGCTCAGAGAATGGGTCAAGGGCAGAGTACTCAGAAGTATGGCAAGGGTGTGAGGAAGAGGCAAACAGAGAAGGCCAATGTGGCTACATATAATGTGAGAATAGCAGTTAGTGCAAAAGAGAGGGTCTTAAAGAGATAGAAAAGAGGGGAATGAGGAGGTGAAGGAGGCACAGTAAAAGACGGCTAACAAAAAGGAAAAAAAGTAAGGACAGCAAAGGCTACAGATTAAAGGGAGTTACTGACCTGATCAAGAAGGGAAGTGAGGGCTTTTTAGTTTCATGGCAAAAAGAAGGAATCAAGGACTACAACTTCCTGGCATGTGCAAAAATAGGAGAGAGATCACAGAAGACTGAGAAAAAGCAGAGTTGTTAAATGAATACTTTTCCTTCAGTCTTCACAAAGGAAAGCCAGGGAGGAGAGCCCTTCTAAGGAAAGTGGCAGAACAGAATGAGGAGAACAGAGGACACACAGCAGAATGGAGAGGGAGCAAGTTCAGAGGGAACCAGCTGGATTTAGGTAGGATAAAGCACAAGGACCAGGTGGGCTTCCTCTCAGAGTCCTCACAATTCTGGCCAGTGGGCTGGCAGCTTTTCTGACAGACATCTTCAACAGATCACTGGCAAGTGCAAAAGTGCCTGAAAACTGGGAGACAGATTTCAGATGTTTACTAAGCAGTACTAGGAACTTATATGGGTTCATAGGAGATTATTAGGCTAACAGCTTAAGAACCCTTACAAGCCTAACCAGTATAACCAGACTTTACCCTATAGATGGCCCCTAGTGGCAAGAGGATGGCATGGATTTATTCCTATGCATTGAATATCATGCAGATCACTCCTGTCCATAAGAGGAGTAGGCACTACCAGAGGTGAGAATTTCTTATTCCCCATCAATTGATCCAAACTGCATTTGAAGAGGGCCAGAGAAGGGCTCTGCTTAATGTAAATAGGAATCTTGCAAGTTGCAACAAAGTGGCAATCTCTTAGACATATATCTATCTCTCCAGCATGTTTTGTTTGAGTTGCTGACTAGGTTTAGATCCCTAGAGTGGGTGACCCTTGTACTGTTTGACTTGCTAATGTGTAACAGCTCCATCAGGGCTGGATTTATGAGTGCAATAGGTCACACCTTAATAGTCGGTAGAAGACAAAGTAAAAAGAGATAGGGCTTTTATTCTATCCACATAGGACATGTTGTTTACACCTTATATTTTCTTTATGAGGAACCTCTGAATTCACTCCAGCTGTTTTAAGTGTCTAGTCAAGTGCATGCCAAATGGTGCATTGTACTCAGTTATCGGTCTAATGAGGGCTGAGTACAACAGGACTTTAATGTCCTTGGATCTGGATGCCATACCTTTACTTATAACTTGTGCCACATAAAAGGACTTCATCACCACTGTGGACACATAGCAGTCAAAGTTCAGGCTACTATCTGTGTACCTAGATCTCTCTCACCTCTGAATCTACTCTTAGGGCTGTGTTATTGATATAGTAATTTACAGGGATATTTGAATTCCCAAAGGGTCTGATAATGCATTTTTTCACATTTAGTTTCAGGCTATAGTTCCAGCAACAATCTTGTCTGATCTAGACCACCCTGAATATCTACATGATTGGAGGATTCAGTGATTGCACCCCCCAGCTTGCAGTCATCAGAATACTTTGCCATCCAGATACCTTCCACATTACCTTTGACTTCAGAGAAGTATATTCCAAAAAGGAGTGGTCCCAGCACTGAGCCTTGTAGCAAACTACTAGTAATTGGCCTCTTGATAGATCTGGATTAACCCACTTTAATCATATGTGTACTGTCCATGAACCAATTGGGTATCTATCTGGTGACTAGCGAGTTATGCCCAGTTTTGTGGGTTTATAATACCTGAGTGAGGAATTGTGTCAAATGTCTTGGTCAGGTAAAGGCAGGTGGTATGGACTATTTTACCTTCATCCATGGCCAAAGTGAATTTCTCAAAAAAATCCACCAGATTCAGTAAGCATGACCTACCCTTAACACAAGTGAATTGGGTCAGGTCCAGTGTTAGGAGGTTTCCTATCTCATCATTTATTAGGTCCATGATTATTCTTTCCATGGCCTTGCATACAAGATTAGTCAAACTGTCTTCATCTCTAACGGGACAAAGCCAGTCTGGAGGCTGTGGTTAAATAGAGATCCTAGTGGGCTTGATAAAGTCCTGACTTGAGCTGTTTAAAAAGCAGCCTAGTATATTGTCAGGCCTCACTGAAGCTGTGTTTTTAGCTTTAGAGATTGCAGTGGCAACCTGTTCTTTGGTAATAATTGGTGGTGGATTGGAGGAAAACTGTGGGCAATGGGGAGGTGAAGTTTGAGTTGAATTTGTTGGCCAGCAAATTTGTGATATATTCTGGATTTGTATAGATGATGCCATCTACAATTAATTCAGCATATTGTTGGGTGTTGCCTTTAAGACTGCAGACAAAACTGAAAAATGATTTATGGTTATCCTTTGCTTTGGAGGCTATTTTTACCTCAAAGTCTGCTTTCAGAGACTTGACTAGTTCCCGGATTCACTTGTTTGGACTAATGAGGGACTTTCTGCTCTGTTGTGTACATTCCCTTGAACATCTGAACAGGATTTTCTTTCTTTTGTTGTATAACTATTAATACCAGGGGTCTACCAGGGTGGCTTGTAGTTGCGGTTTGACCTGGATTTATTTTGGTCTGGTAATGCTATTTCTATCTAGTTGTTTATACCGTTGTGCAGGGCTTTTGTGTTTGCTTCTGCAGAGGTTTCGTTTTCTGGATTTGGGGGAAGCTTGGAAACTACGTATGCCGTCCCTTAAGAGGCCATAATTTTCTTTAAAAAAGTTCTTAACATTTTTGAGGTTAGGTGGGGGGACTGGTTTTACCTTTATTTCAAGTGAGACTGCTTTGTGATCTGATTACCAGTGAGGACATCACACTGGGGGGGGGTGCAGCACTCTCCCATATGTGTGAGTACCAGATCTGGGATATTTGTTCCCCTAGTGAAAGTGCAGGCTAGCTTCTCTAGGGCATTTGAATTTACAAACTCAAGAAATCTTTGGGCCTGCATGTTAGTGGTCACGAATGCCTCCCAATTAATGGATGGATAATTAAAATCACCCATAAGTATGGTACTGGGCTGGATGGTGTGTGATTCTAGTAACTTCAAGTATGATGTATGGGTTTCCTCGTTCATGATGGGGGACCTGTAGTTAACAAGAATATGGTAATGGATTTTTCCCATGGTTAGTTGAACATAAAGTAGCTCAAGCATGTCATATTGTTTGACCAGCCTTGAGGTGTATTTATCCTTTATGTAGATCAATACACCACCATCTTTTGCTCTTTCAGGTTCAGCGGGTGTTCAGAATGTATGAAAGTCATTATAACCATGCACTACCAAAGTGCTTTCTGTGGCTTTGAACCATGTTTCAGTAACTACACAGACATCAGCATTCTCCAGGGTAAGGAGAGCTTCCAGGTTGTGCAGCTTCTTGCTGAGACTCCTAGTATAGAGCAGTAATACCTTTAGCTTGTCTTGAGTATCTTTTGTTGTGTTGGAAGGTTTGTCTATTTGGCAATGCCTAAAAAAGGCACTACAGGGGTGAATAATGTTTTGGCCAATATCCAAAAGCCTAGAGGTGACAGGTGAAGACCATCTCTGGCAAATCAGTGTGACCTGTCAACCATGTCTTCCCAGGATGACAAGTACTGGACCCCTTTGGAATGACACCAGTAGCTAAGCCAATTGTTAAAGTCGATCATTTTCTGCTGGTATTGTGGCATCATCATTGGAGACAGTAGAATGCTGCTCAGTGCTAGGCTCATACCTGCCTGTGATACATATTCTGAGAGCACAATTGTGCCTCTCTTCATATAGTCTAAGGAAGTATATCTCAGGTCATTCATGCCCGCATGGACTATGACTTATTCATACTGGTACTTAGGGGTAAGTGACCTGAGTGCTTGTGTGATCTGGCTAATCCTGTCCCCTGACAGGCAGCTAACTGTAACTCACCCCTCATCCAGCCTGGTAAAAGGGACATTCTCACATTGCAGTTTACTATGACCAGACTATTGGGTTGTGGAGTGTTTCGCCTTGTGGGCTTGGTAGTTGAGACACAATGAGATGTGGCTTTAAGTGGTGTGATGGAAATTGTCTTGTTTGTGTACATGCAGAGTTTCTGAGGACTGTGCCTGACAGACCTTTGAGGTTTGGGTAAGTTAAATGTGAGTAACTCCGCATATTTGGATCTATGTGTGTGGTCTTCTGTAGGTGCGGTGAGTGATATGTGTGAGTCGCTGACAACCTGTTTGTTGCTTTTTGTGTTTGTATGTGAGAGTCTAGCCACCAGTGTCAATGTGTAACTACATCTCTCACATACTGTATTTTTCTGTTTGAGAATTACATGGTTGTCAGTGTACATAATGTAATTGTTACATTGCCTCAGGATGCCCGTGTCCACCAAGCTGAAGGCAGCCATAGCATAGAGTACCCATCCATGGTTGCAGGTCCTAATGTGTACTTGAAAGGATAGGTGTGGAGGGTATTTGAAACCAGATGAGGGAAGTGTGCATACTTGGTGTAATCTGCAGCTAACCTAACAAGAAATGCTGCCCAGCACCAAACCTGATGCTCTCTGAGCAGCAGTAGTCCTGAGTGCTGTAATAAGGTAAGGTATACTTAAATAGTTACACCTAAATGTGTAAATGCTGCTCACCATGCAAACTAGTTGCCCTGTAAGTAATGTGGAACTGAGGTAAAGTACAGAGGTAGCTTTTATAGGGAAATTTCAGCTTCTTGTGATTGCATGTATACAAGGCACCGGTAATCACTGCTGGGTGAAGAGCAGCTTCTTACAAATGCAAGGCTTATATACAATCATAAAAAAGCAAGTTTTACACTAACTGTGCCCTAAGGCCAATCAGTTAAGCCCATAATGAGCTTTCCACAAGCAATGCCCAGCTCATATAGATGAAATCAGTCCTCTCCTACCACAATAGTGCAAATTTCAACCCTCTTAATATTAAATGAATGGTTCAGAGCCCAAGTTTTAAGGAACCTCAGACAGATTCCTAATACTATCTAAGAACACTAAATACAATGTATTTCAATATGGAATATCAGTCCTTACAGCAGTATGAAAATGCAACTTTAAACTTTAAAGAAGTGCAAAAAAAAAAAAAAAAAAAAAAAACAAGTATCACAGAAAATGTTCACAGTTTAATGAAAATAAGCAATGTTTCCAGGTGTTTGCATCTGTACAGGGCTCTGGCAAAGCGACAGCTCGATGCAAATGTGCCGAATTTATACAAACACTGTAAATATAGAAAACTGACTTCTGAGCCCTCTGGCCAAAAAAACGACTACACTTAGCACCGTTTTGTGTGCTTCCCAACTCAGGTGGACCAGGTATACGCCTACTGCCACTAGATGAATAATCCCAGTCGTCCTGGTATAAAAGCACAGTAAAAGAGTGTCCGGAGTGAAATGCTGCCACAAACAAACTTAAACTTAAGGAAAGGTAAGAAGTAATTCAAGATAACAGCACTGTGTATTTTATACAGTTTATGAAAGCGTAAATATTCAATAACTTCAGTCGGCCTCTCATACTACTATAACAAAAAGGCTTTATTTAAACATATGAGAAACAATAAAAAAAAGATTCAAATGGTTTTATTAATTTGATTAAAGATGTTGAAAAGATCCTCAGTAAAGCTCACTTAGTGACTCTGTCTGCAGAGCAACTTTTGGCATTGTCCAGAAACAGGACATTTGTTAAAATGAACTTTCAAGAATGTAAAGAACCTTGTCCTACTATTACTGTTGTGACAGTACCTGACATATTAAAAAGATAAGACATACTATGGTAGCAGGACCAAATGCATTAAATTGGCTATTTTTGTCTAAAATTACCTATTCTGTAGGATCAAGAAACATTTTACAAGACAGATTAGTAGTGGGCAGATTGGAAAGGCTGTCCTTGTATTCAGTCATTTACAGATTACTTACGGGGTTTGTTGATCTTAATATATAAATGTACAAAAATTCTGTTTAGGCAGTGACCTAAGGAACTGAGTCTGGACTCCATTCCATAGGAACAAGGATTAATGGTTTACTAATGCATAATTCAATTTGTAACACTGCTTTAGGTAGTATGTCTTTCTGGAATAGCCTTCCATTAGGAAACAGAAGAGCTACAACTGTAGAGTTTTTTATAGGATCGGTGGATGAATGCTTTGGAAAATGAGTATTTGATTATTCTGCTTAATAACAGTGACAGGAAAAATCGTGGAGAAAATCCTTTGGAGAAGACTGGTAGCATTTCTAGGGGAAGACATCCCCAGGATAGCATCCTGCATGGGTTACTGTCCAGAAGAATCTGTCAGTTAAACATCATTCAGTTTGTGACTGGGTTACAGGTTAACTTGACAGATTACCAGTATATGCAGTCTACCATGACTTCAGCAAGGTCTTTGGCTCATCCTCTCACAGGTGGGTGAAAGTAAAATTTAACAGGTTGAAGGGTAGGACCAAGAGAGGTGTGGTGACAGGGATAATGTCAAGAACTAGGAAAGTGACTAGTTGAGCTTTTCAGAGGTCTGGCCTAAATTCAGTACTCTTCAGTATATCTCAGACATATCTGAAGTAACAGAGAGCAGGATCAACCTCTTTGGTGATGGAACAAAGATAAATGCAGCAGTAGAAGATGGGAAAAGAGCCTAGAAAATGATTTGGGGAGGCTGTGCAAACAAATGTAAAGTACTGCACTGGGGCCATAACAATGCTGGTAAGATTCATTGGCTGTAAAGGATGGAAATTATTACACCTGATCTGGGAGTTTTGATCACACCTGGATGGGGTTGCCAGGAGCAGAATGAGAGGAGAAAGACAGTAGCAGACAGAAAGCTGGGACGTATCCTCAGAGATAGATTCCAGAAGCAAAGACCTTATGTGTCTACTCTGTGTGGCCTTGGTCATACCACAATATCTTCAGTACTTTCTGCAGTTCTAGAGGCCATATAACTAAAAGGACAACAGGCTGCTGGAAATAATTCAGAGGAATGCTACCAGAAAAACTATGTGGGATGAATCACCTGAGACCTGAAGAGATAGCAGGGGGACATAATATTTGTGCCCAAGGTCATGTTCAGGACATGTGAAGGGTCCTTCTGACAAGGAAGGACAGAGGAGACAGAGGGGGTCACAGGTAACAGATTGTGTGAACAAACTATTCCCTGGATCTACAAAAGGAATGTTTCACAGAATGGGTTATGGACCCATGGAATGGAGTAGCAGAATGAATCCACAATGACACTGAAGAGAGAATGGACAAGTACTAAAATGGAAAGGGGAGCTACAGATGGAAAAGAGGTAGACTCTTAAGGCACTTACAAGAGCAAACTACATTGTCTCATTCAGCTAACAGATAAATGTAATGTAATGTGATATAATGAGAGCAGTTTGTCCATGGGACAGTGACAACACACCCATGAGGGTGACAGTATTCCTCTGGGAGAGGGACAGTGTATGCCTGGGAGAAGGATGGCATGACACATTAGATGAGAAGCACAAACCCTGTGAAAGGGTAGCTATCCATGGGGGAGGGGTGGCATACCCAAGAGAACGACAATATACATATGGTGTTGGGAGACATAAACATTAGAAGAAGAAGACAACATTTTGTTGGGAGAGGGCTCGTATACCATGTTGGATGGAAGGCATATCCATATGAAAGGGAAAGTATTGCCATGGAAGTTGTGTGCTGTTTGCATGGGAAAGGGGTGATGTAATATGAGAAAGGGGCAGTATACCGTGCGAGATAGAACAGCATATGCACTGGAGAGGGGTGGCATATCCAAGAGAGGGATCAGTATAACATGGATGCAGTACACTTATGGCAGACACACCTTTCCATTCCAGAGAAAGAGAAAGGGTGGGGAGAGACATTTTACCTGAGGCAGAGGACCTGTAGAATACATAATGCTGAGAAACAAGAGGATCCATGCAGCTGTGATACAGCACGGCACTTGGGATACACACATATATATATATATATATATATATATATATATATATATATATATATATATATATATATATATATATATATATATATATATACACACATTGCAAATGTGCTCTTCTGGAAAGAATGGTCAATAGATGTAAACATACTGTGGTAAGGTTCACAAGGGGGGAAAAAACTTTAAGACAATGTGCTTCTCAAATGATGTGTCTCAGAGGGTGAAGCATAAGAATCTCATAACAGAAGTTCAGTGAGACCAGCAGAAATATTACTGGGGAGATGTACCCAGAAAGGCACTGGAGAGTAAGAAAGAATAGCTAATGGCAAACTCTAGATGCTGACAAAGCTGTATAAAGTAGCAGACAAACTAAACTGATGTTACTTAGCAAATAAAGAAATTTTACTACTTTACTTAGAAGTGACACCTGATGCCAATCACCATATTTGGCACTCAAGGCCACATCTCTAGATATGGTCTACCAAGATGGTGTTGGGAGCTTATGTGGCAAGTTACATAAGGAGAAACTACAGATTGTTTTTATTTATTTTATTTACATTTGTTTACCAGGAAATTCCGACTGGACGCAGGTACTTTTTCAGCAGATGACCGGGGAGAAAAGCTCCACATCATGTACATGATAAATAGAGATACAAAGTTGCAGCAATAGTAAACAACATTGCAGGTTGTTGACTTTAATACAATAACAAGATATTGATTATCAACAGTATATACAGTAAATGTTGCAAGTTAAGATAATTTCTTGTTGTTTATAATATTAGTAACAAAGTTGTCAAACAAGATTTTAAAGTATGTAAAGACAACTAGCTAATTCTGACTGTGGTTAGTAGTGGCGGTAGTATAGTTGGGTTAAGAGTCTAGGTGGGAGGCGTAAGGGTGAGGGTGTTAGTCTGGATTAGAACAAGGACAAAGCCAGTGCAAATTTAAGTGGAATTTGAGTGCAGTCTTGAAACGGCTGCTGGAAGTTAGAGTAGTTATATAGGGTGGAAGATTGTTCCAAAGTTTAGATATGGTACATGAAAATATGGCTTCTCCTGCTGAGTTTTTGGGTTTGATAACAGTGAGTTGATTTTTGTTGCTTGATCTTAGGGGCCTAGTGGAGTGATAGGGTTGGAGAAGGGTTTGAAGGGAAGGGATGTAAAGGGGGTGGTTAATAAGTTTATGAGTGAGGGTGAGTTGATTAAAGTGAAGGAGTTGTGGGAGTTCTAGGCAGTTTAGTTCTTTAAGGGAGATACAATGATGGCTGCGGTAGGCGGTTCCAGTGGCAAATTTAGCAATTTTGTTGTAACAAGCATCCAGCTTGTGTAGGTCTGTCTGTCTAAGGTTGGTAAGTATGGGGGATGCATAGAGTAGGGTGGAGATTAGCTGGGAATTGGCTATGGAGATTCTAGCCGCCTTGGTTAGGAATTGGCCACTTTGATATAATGCACCAAGTTTTTTGTGAACTTTTTTATTGTAAGAGATATGTGGGTGTCAAATCCAAGTTTGTTGTCTATTTCTACACCGAGTAATTTTGTGTGTTCTGATGGAGAGATTATGGTATTGTCTTTGGCGAGAATGTTGAAGTGGGCGGCGTTTTGGGTGGCTTTGGAAGGTTGAAACAGGAGAAGTTTTGTCTTACTTGGGTTGAGTAGGAGCTGAGCATTGGATAGCCAGCTTTCTACAGAAGAGAATGATTCCTGTATCATTTGTTGTAGCTCTGGTAGAGTGGGGGCAGAGCAGATGAGAGTAGAATCATCTACGTTCTGTATAAGAGATGCTTGTGTGGTGGCAGTATGTAGGTTGCTAGTGAAAAGTGAAAATAGCAGAGGGCCAAGGATAGACCCTTGGGGGAACTCCGAGAGTAACTGGGAGGAAAGGTGATAGGTTATCATCCCAGATTACTGACTGCTGGTGTCCGTGTAGATAGCTGTGGAACCAGTTGCAGGCTGATTGTGAGAAGGAGAGGTTGAGAAGAGTAGAGAGTAGTAGCTCATAGAGTCAATGGGACCACTACTGAGATATGTATGTACTTCTCTGATAAGAATGGATCCATTATGGGTCTTCAAAACTATTCAGCTCATATTATAGGTTCAGTAGACCATTTGTAGCCTAGCCAATGATCCCACCAATTTACCAGGTCAAACCTTAGCCTAGTTGTGGACACTTTCCATAGGGGCTGGGGGAGGGTCAGACTGGACATGCCCTTAAAATTGCTCATCCAGTCATCCAGGTTACATTTAAAAAGGGTAGTGATGCTGATATCATACCAACAGGTCCTATTTATGTTTCAGTGGCAGTTTAGGATTATTGAGTGGGTGTTTAGGATGGTATTATTTTTTGTGGATGTGTTGCATAGGAATGGATTTTTGTGGCTTTGTAGGCAAGGCAAAGATCTTGTCTCAATAACTGGCAGTTAATGTAAAAGAATGGGAACACTTTAAGTCAGTCAGGGTAAACCAAGGAGGATGTAGCCTTGATTTTTTTTAATAAGGAAATGATGCAGTCTCTGTATCTGTGTCATATGCTTATACAAGTACATGCCAAATGAGGCATTATATTCTATTACTGGTCTGATAATGGAGGAGTAAAGGGGACAATGACTTCTTGGATCTAGAGGATATGACCCTGGTGATTAGTCTGTCTGTATGAAAGGATTTTTTTAACAACAGTGGTCACATGGTAGTCAAAGGATAGTTCATTGTCAATGAAGTTGCCTGAATCCCTATTTATCGTGTTGATCTTTAAGCAGGTGTCACTTACATGATGGGAGCAGGAGTGCCCAGGTTTGCCAAGGATGCAGTGCTACATTTTTTGGCATTTAGTTTGAGGCCATGCACAAGCGCCATTTGCTAGCATGCGTTAGGCCATCCTGGGGAATATGTTGGTCATCTGAGGTATTTATGACAGCTGTAAATTTGCAGTCATTGACAAACTTCATCAGCTACAAGCCTTTCTTGTCAGATATGACCAGTGATTTGGTAACTGTGGGCTCTGAGTATAGGAGACTATACATATTTGTGAGTATCAGGACAATTGTCTAGCACAAATTTGCTATAACAAACAGTCTGAGTCCAAAAAAAATCACTCAAAACCTGTATACTTAAACTTGGACAGTTACACGTAAATAGAACACAAAGTACAAAAGCACTTTTTTGTAGGGTCTTGCCTACCCTATACCTTTCATGAGAGGGGCTTTGTCCCGTATCCCTTTACTTTATTATTCCCATTCCAAGGTCACTGTATGTTAAAGAAAGAGTAATCAGTGACAATGAAAAACCTGCCTCTCTCTTTCTCCAGGAAGTTGCAAGCTTGGTGAAATTAAACGACACTATAATTCGAGCACCAGCATATCATTCCCTTGTGAACAGAGCAGCAGTACATGACCAGCTGCCACCGACTGCAATTATACCTGACCAAATGTGATATGAGTAATCCCTTAACAAACAGCTACAGCAAGCTGGTAGTAACACATTTATAGAATATGCTTCAGGACAGGAATGGTGCCTGAATGTACTAGCCTGTGTTTATTCTGCAGAAACAAGAAGCAATGTAAGGAAATATTCTTCACAGAAAATAATGGTGAACGTCTCGAATATGTGGGCAGAAGAAATGTGGAGGACATCACATTGCATAGTCACCAACATTCCTAGAAGACAGTTTTCACTTAATAAATGAGCAGATGGAGGATGCAGGGAAAGAAAAGCAGACCAAACAGTATAAGACACTTCTAAACAGTCAGAAGAAGAATCAGGATTAGCTGCTGGGTAAACATAATGCATTTTCTCATGAAATGCAACTGTTTTATTCCCTTTCTAACTTTATTAATGTTTTTTCTCCTCGTTCTCTCCTGACTATTAACCATCCCATTGCCAGACTGACTCTTGTGAACCCTGTGGGAGAAATTTGGTTCAGAGTGGCCATCACTCATTTAGCTATAATGATTTCCCCTGCTCTTCATCCCCTTCCCTGCTTGTGGCAGCCTTAACAAACAGAAGTGCGCAATGCAGACCCCTTTCAGTGTGTAACCTTCTATGAACAGGCAATGCCACTCGGTACATGTTCATTCTTGACTCTTTACACTGCACTTGCTGTGACACCTTGCCTTCTCTGGCTGACATTATTGCAATGCAGTGGACCATGCTGTCATTCCTACCTCAGGATGGATAAGGTGGTGCCAGCCACATGCCCACCTTCACATACCTGCTTCTCCAATGCCTGTGTCATTACTCCATCTCCTTTTACACTGTGGAATTAGTTGTTTGATAAATACATTTTAAAATGGTTAATATTTGTAATTTCATTAGTAATTGTCATGTCTATGATTTATTTTTATTGATTTGACAGATTGGAAGAAGCCAGCAGAGGAGAAAATCATTATGTGGGAATTATATTAATTCAAACAGCATTTGTTTCTCTGATAAGTAAAGCACAAGGACTACTAATTTCAACAAAAGCCTCATAAAAGCAGGTGTTCAATTATAGCTGGTTAAAATCCAAAAGCGTATTATAGTATAGAAACTAAAATTCCCTGTAAGATTTTTCTCTGTAAAGGAAGGATCTGAGGAAGCTTTCACAGCACTTGCACAGTAGGGAAAATAAATTGCAAAGCCTCCTAAATGCAGACGGAAGTAGGACAGGTAATTTTTCTTTAGATTCTTGGGCAGATGCCATACAAGTGGTTTGCAATTTTCAATTATTAATGTTAGCCTGGTAAAAGCAGATGGAACTGAATTGTTAAACTATATAGAACTCTGCATATGAGCTAGGGTGCAAAGTCCCAATAAAATTTGTGCTCAGATGGAATTTTTAGTTTATTAAAAAATTACCACAAAGTATTTATTGTTTCTTTTAAGGGGTTTTCTCTGTACATGGGACTCAGAGCTAACTGGACACTAGTTGAAAGCTCCCCATTTGTCATTGGTTACATACATGCTAACTGAGATGGCTGATATTAGCCTACTATGAGTCAGATTGCTCTTTCCAACCAGATTGCCCTGAGACTAGTCCCCACCCCTCTACAAAATGAATATAAAGACAAGAATTTAACTCTGTAATTTCATTAACCACTTTTACTTTTTTAAAGTCGCTGTTGCTGACAATTGTGTGCATCCATCTATCAACTGTGCCTTATTTGTCAGGACCCAATGAGGTCAAACAGGGAGAAACTATTGGTGTTCTAAACTATCCTTCAGGATTTTTCATTAATCTGTCCTGGGTCATCTGGGTCACACACAGAGCTTTTTGTTCCTCTGCACCATGGAACTAGATACTCCTTTTCTTTCTGATTTTTTCCCCTTACCACTTCAGACAGTTCCACCGAATGATATTGTATCATTTACCACTTCAGGCACTTCCGCTGGATGATACTATATCACTTACCACCGTAGACAGTTCCAAGGGATGATGCTATATAACTTACTACCTGAGATTGTTCCTTTGGATGATATCATACCACTAACTACCTCAGATAGTTCCATAGGATGATACTATATCATTTACTACCTCAGACAGTTCTGTAAGATGATACTATATCACTTAACCACCTCAGATTGTTCCAGTGGATGATAGTATACCACTTGCCACCTCAGACTGTTCCATCAGATGATATTAAACCACTAACCACCTCAGACTGTTCCATTGGATGATACTATATCATTTACCACCTTGGGCAGTTCAGCTGGATGATACTGCAGTTCTTGCAGCTATGTAGTCTTATCACTTTCCCTTACTGCTAGGTAGGTAATATGCCAACTATCTGCTCTAAAAATTCTTTGGGATTTTGTGGGCATTATGTCACCTCTTGTCATCCAAACAGGATGCCACTTATTCTGACAGTTTCAACCCCAGGGCAATGAATCATTGACCTTTTCAGACAGTTCTAACACATGAAAAGTGTGTCAATTACCTTTACAGAGAGTTTTTATACCTGAGCAAGTGTTGTCATCATCATCACCATCATCATTAACCCCCACTTCCCATTTTTTACATGTGACTCGGGTGCCACATCCACCTTACTCAGTGTGCCCAAATCATCTAGAGCCAAGATTTACCCCACAGTTGTATGCAGATGGGTAGGATATAATTTATTTCATTTACCTCAAGTTCTCATTTCTAAGATTTATGCAGAAAAGACTGAAAACTAAAACACTGTACATAAATGCCAAAAGTGTGATACAGAAGACTGACAGAACAAAAATGCCTGAAATATAGTTAATGGGAAAACTGCATATAAATACAAAGTACATTAAGACAAAGTACTGAATGCAGTATTGCAGAATAGAAAACCCTAGTCTGTAGCCAGCTACACAACTTTGCCCTTTTCCCCAATGTAGTGTAATCTCAGAGATGGTATATACAGTTGAGGGGGTGGACACAGCCTTCCACATCGGAGGGTGTGAGGGGCAAAGCCCCCCACTTAGGTGGGTTTGATTTAGTTAATTTTGGGTACCGATGTGCTGTGGGGCAATTGTTTCATTGCCCTTGGAAAATTCAGGAATCACGGAAGTGATTTTCGCAGAATACATGTCGACGAAGAGGTATTCTCTGAAGATAAGTTTCGACTAACTAATGTAGACCCAACATGTTGCTCTATTAACTTTTTAAGTGAATTAGGGGTAATATAATATCAATACATTGTCCCCAATTTTGAGACTTTGCTACCACATTATTGTTGGCTTTGACCAGAATTCTTGTGGAAAGAAATTGAGGAGTGCATGCATACTCACTCCCTCTTTGTCTCACAAAGACACACACACACACACACACACACACACACACACACACACACACACACACACACACACAGCATTACATTTATTTTATTTTCTCATGCTCACTAAATGTGACTTTGTAAGCCACAGCTAGTGATGGGAAAATAAAATGGTAAGTCTTTATGCTTTTGTTTAACAGAGTTATCTGATTTAGTTTTTGTAGTGGAGATGGCATGCTTCAGGTTTTTGAATCTTCCAGCATTGTTTTACTTTGGTCCATTGTATGGTTTACGGTTTTGTGTGTGTGTGTGTGTGTGTGTGTGTGTGTGTGTGTGTGTGTGTGTGTGTGTGTGTGTGTGTGTGTGTGTGTGTGTGTGTGTGTGATTTTTTTTTTTATATGGCAGCCTTCTGAATAGAATCTTGTTACCTTCTTTGACAGTTCTGTCAGCTGAGCAGTTTGTTACTTAGCTACAAAATTTTATTTACCTTCACTGACATTTTCAGTGGCAGGGTGATATACCAGTTAAGTTATCTTACAGGTCGTACTTTGAAGGGCTCTCTGTACTGGATGAAACAGCATTATCTTATAATTGGGAAACTTTTCAAAAATGATACAATTAAATTTAACAGCCAAAAATGATTTACACAAACTGTTCTGTTGTAGGAAGATAGGTTCTTTGTCTAATTCTGAGTTCCTAGAATCTCAAAGTGATTTCTATGCAACACCAGTCTTCTTTCATTTGAGATTCTGTGACTTTGGAATTGTTATACTAGGGGGTCTGTTTGTGTGGGGTATGGCCCCAATATGCTTTGGTTTGCAAGTTTCTTTATCTTTTTTGTTTATTTACCTAGTTGCTTGTGTTTTTCAGCAAATGCAGCTTGCCATATTTAAAGTGAATCCTATACGTTTTTGTCTTTTTGGCCTTGTAGTTAGTAGGCAGAAATGGGAAACACTTGGGTATATTGTTCTAGTACGCTTTTAGCATTCTTCTCTTAAATGTCAAGGTCCACCCCTTAGAGTGAAGGTATCTTCTTAATCCATTCTGGGCTGCTGCTGTCATGTGTCAAGGATAAAGAATGCAGACACCTCAGAATCCCAAATGCTCAGCCCTTGTTCAGTCATGTGACAGAACAATATAGAGGTTATAAGGATGAGCACCTAGCATTTCATTTTAACATTAGTACTGACCTAGTGCTATGTATCACAACAGCTTTTTTGGATCTGTCATTGCAATTGCCTCAATTAATCAGTGTTTTAATTTGTCATTATTTGTAAAAATCAGATTTAGAAAAAAGGTCAAAAAGGACTACTGCAAATGTTTTGTAGCTACTGTACCCTTCTGAGCAGCTAGGCTACTTGTGTTACAAAGTGTCATCCACCTGCTCTGCAAGTAATAGCACTCATTCCTCATAAAATGTTATATTCATGTCGTATATTGTCCCCTGATGCCTAGCACACTATTATGATAATATGACACTAAAAAGAGCTCTCAGCGGATGAGATTAGAAACACATTATTTATTTATTTATTTTACTGAATCTCTTCTCCTTTGGGAAGCAGGATGGTACGTAATTATCCATGGAGTAGAAAAGCACCTGGGTTGCCCCTGGTAGCATCATCATTGGCTAAAGCTAAGGTTTTTACTTACCTTTTTCTCCCTGCAGCAGACTGGACAAACAGAATTCTCACAATACTGGCCACCTAGCCATGCATCCTTCTGCATATGTTCTAAACCTGGCTACACTGTGGGAATGTGCTGCTAGATGGGTGCTTATTCCCAGCTTCCCCATCCCTGGGTAAATGAGTTAATGTTGACCAATCACTCCCACCCTCTCTGGTTGGCTTCTCCTACTTCCAGACTGCTACTCATCATCTGGATCATCCGTGATGTAATCAGGGCTTTGTCCCTCTACATTGCACAGACCATCTAGGTCAGAGACAGTGTTTGAAAACAGTAATACAGGCTACTGAATAGCATTTGTTATATGGCGGTGGTCTGGTCTGCTGACCTCTTCATTCATGATCTAGACCTGATTGGCACATCGTTTGAAATAGGTTTACATATATTGGAAGTGTAACCTAGTACAAAATACATATATAACAATATGTGCAATAATTTACATTGACTAATGAAAATGTTTATACTTCATGCAACAATAAGACCAACGTTTTAAAGTAAGTGCTTAAATTATTCTGCAGTTTTTAAAAATGAGGCTGATCTTATACAGCATTGCACTGGATATTGATAAAGAGGAGAGAATACAGTGAGGCTCTTAATGTGGTTAGATTAGGGCTGCTATGTATGTTACACTGCAAGGACCTCCACATGGTAGGTATTCGATTGCCAAAAGTTGCTGAGTTGCAAAGAGAGAGTTAGGCACTGAAAGGTAAAAGAGGAACAGGTATTATTACAGAGTGAGAAGGTGTTGTGGGGTGTTTTAATAGTTATCGGGGGGTGGCAGAAGTTGATTAATAGAAATTTAGAAATAGCTTTGGAAAAATGTGACTGGCTTTGAGGATGATTGGAAGCATGTTGGTCTTGCTGTGCAGATAACAGTAATGGGTTTTGCTGTCTGAGAGGTTAATGAGGCAATAAATGGAGTTTAGTGGGTTTTTTTTTTTTTTTTTTTGCAAGGTGTTGATGTAGGACTGGGAAGGAACTATTAGCTGTAGGGAGTATACTACAACTAGTTTTGTTCACAGCAGATTATCTATCATCAAGAAAAAATGGATGTGAGAGCTAGTAGAGAGTTTAAGCTGACGAAAAATATTATTTGAGGTGTGTTCCATGTAACTATTGAAAGTTAATGAGACATCTTTTTCACACCTAGAAACTTGTAACTGTATACTTGGGAAATAGTGTATAGGGCTATTAGTGAGTTTTTGGATAGATTCAAATAACACTAATTTTGTTTTGCCACAGTTAACTATAAGAAACAGTGGCATGTGGTTATGAAGTCTGTTTGGAGGAGTGCTTATATTTGTCATCAAACCTTCCTTGACACCACTCACTGTTGTTAAGGTAGACATGTTTCTTATAAACACCTCAGGTACACTTTGCATTGCACTGGAGAAGGAAAGGGTAGAGGTACGGTGCCTAATGGAGATGCTCGGATCACATATATCTAGATGACATAACTCTGTCCACTGTGGCAATTGTTATTAGAATCTACTTTATTTCCAGGTTTAAATGATAATGTCTCAATAAGCAGTGTTTTAAAACTGCGAGATTCAAAATTATGAATTTGTGTTTTATATGTTGGCTGATTATTTTTGTATATTTTTTAATTATTTTATAGTTTTATACAGATTTTAGGCTCAGATATGTGGATTATTTGAATATCTGTTTATGTATCAATTAGTGGGTCATGTGGTTGTTTGATTTTTATTTAAACAGCAATGAATAATTGGTATATATATTCTAATGAAGCCTGTGGTGTTATTTTTGGACAAAGCACTCAATAAATGTAAGAATATTTTATATTAGTGGTCTCATCTTTTCCCCTTTTAGCTGCAGTCATTCTGCGTTCTTGTGGTTATTAGTTATCAGTTTTACATTGGTCCGTGGCACCTGCCTGTTTTTTTTAATCTCCTTAGCATTCTTGGTCATGTACACTCACAGCCCATTCACTTGCAGCCCTGCGTTACAACAAGCATGGCTCCAGGAGATAATAGAGATACAGGACAGCTAGGCAGGAGGTTGTCCTGGCTCCTGAAGTTGATTTCTTGCTCGGCACAAGCAGGGAGTACTATGAAAGTATAAGCAAAATGAGATATTTATGGGTCAGTGCCCAAGTGCATGAGAGAAGCCCTGCATTTCTTTGCTGATGGCTGGGGCAAGTGACAACTGGGAGGAATTTATGCTGCATTGTTTGGCAGAATTTGAAAGCTTAGTTTCTGCACTGCAGATCATTTGTTGCCATAGTTTTTATTTCTTCTATACCTAGACTTTTCCCTTTGTGACTGGCACAGAGTACAGCCAAGGTCACAGTCCTACCCTTATTGTGAAGTATGCAGCTGCATGAGCAGTGCAGGCTACATGTATGGTGGACAGTCATTTTATTCATATATGCCGCAACTGGTTTGTCAAATCCCAAGTGCAGGATCTGTGGTGTCACTTCCCAGCTGTTGGGTGCCTAGTAATTGATCTGTGATAGTACATCTTGCAGTGCCACATCACAAGGCTAGATCCTTAGTGCTGAGCACCCAGTGCTTGATATCTTGATGTCAGAGGTAGGATCCCTAATGTTATACATCTTCTCCTAGGTCCCTTTTTCTGAATTATTAATATCCACCCCTCTGCTTAGGATCCTTGTAACTGGATCCTGAGGCAGTATTCCTGGTGTCAAGCCCTATGGTACCACACTCCTCCCTTTTTCCCTTTGATAGATCATGAAGTGCCATAACCACAGTGCTGAATCCCTAGAAGAAGATTTCTCCTGTTCAAGGTTCTCATTGCAAGTTACATATTGCGTCATGGATGCACACACACCATGCAAGTACACAAATTCAAAGATTGTACTAATGTGGTAGTGACAGCACATAGCTAATTACATAATACCAGTATTCAGTAATATTTTATACCTGTTATGAAAATGAGTCTGGCTTCATGAGACTGGCAGACAAAATAGGAGTCATGGCCAAAAGCTCCAGTGCATTTAAAATGTATTTCACTTACATCTCACAAATGCTATTATCATATATTTTGTACTAGTTATGCTTTAGACCACACATTTATAAGCAGGTTTGAAAAGCAATATGCCAGTCATGTTAACCTACACACACACACACACACACACACACACACACACACACACACACACACACACACACACACACACACACACACACACACACCTCCCATCCCAATAGAATGCATTTAAGATTTTGCTTTAAAATACATCTTTTTCTGTTAATCAGTGCCACTAAGGAATAAAAAAAAAATAGCATAATGATTTCATACACAAGCAACTAATTCCATGTAAGTTATTTATAATGCTACAACTTTTTTTAGATAGGAAATCTAACATTTAGCCAGTACTTAATTTGTTTTTTGTTGAATTTTTAGTAACAGCTGCTACTGCATTTTTAAATATGAATAACAATTAAATCAATGTGGAAAGGTCAAAAGAGGAAAAAATGTCAATAAAATGTGAATATATAAATATGACTAGAAATATTTTTTTCTATTATCAATCTGAAGTCAAATAGAAAAACAGCCTTCTTCTTCTTCTTTTGGCTTTTCCTGGTTAGGAGTCGCCACAGCAGATCACCTGTCCACTCATGATTGGCAGTGGAGTTTTACGGCGCCGAGTTGCCAGCCTGGTGCCCAACCTTCCACAGAAAGCACACACATGCACACACTCACACCTAGGGCCATTTTAGAGTGTCCAATCCACCTACAGCATGTCTTTGGGATGTGGGAGAAAACTGGAGCACCCGGAGGAAACCCACGCGACCACAGGGAGGACATGCAGACTCCGCACAGAAGGCACCCCCAACCAAGGATCGAACCAGAAAACCTCTTGTTGTGAGGTGGCAATGCTAACCCCTGCACCATCGTGGCCGCCCACAAATAGAAAAACGTAAGAGTAGAAAATAAGTTTGTGTTCTCATTGTCTTTTCTATAAAGCATGGCCATTCATTTTGAAGTAGTTTCAATGCTATGAAGCACAAGTGGTTATTTTAAAAACAAAATACTGTACATGCAGTACTCATTTCCATTGTTTCCAGTACTATGGGTATGATATGCACTTTGCTGCCAATACACTAATTTAGTTAGAAAGCTGAGTGCACTACATATGTAAAACTGATTCCCTTTACATAATATCACAGGCATTATATTCCCAAGGTTAGGCACGACCATAACTGACTTAAAAGAGGAAAAAAGGCAATATTTGTCATCAGAAAACAAATGGATGTTTTCATTATGAATAAGAGAAAACTGATCTATTAGTCCTATAGGTAACCAATGTCACTTACTGGACTGAACTTGCATTACAAAATGTTACATGTCCTTGTAAGTTACGTGAACAATATATATCATACCTGACCTATTTCTTTTTGACCAGTACAAATGAGAGTGCATTTGTCCCTTCATTATACTACAGGGGCAGACTGATCTGTATCTTATGGTTATATGCAATTGAGGAGAACCTGTGAAATATAGTAAGACAAGAATCACTCATAAAGGACCTAGCACCCACCATCAGTGGGAGCTGAGTGCCAACAAAAGTGCATCTGCAAGTCATCAAGAGGGTAATGAGGACCATCATGAAGGGAACTAAGGGACACTTCAAGGAGAAAGTGACACTTAATTTGACAGGAGCAGAAGACTGCCATGAGTGGATGTGAAAACCACATTAAGATTTGAGGGCATTCTTCTGGGGAGTTGCTAGCCACACTAACAACTTTCAGGAGATCTGACAATAGTCACTACTTAAAGCAAAACAAGAAAATATTTAGATACTATTTCTACATTGTTATTTTTTATGGAATGAATAATGAATTAGTTGAACCTTGATGCATCTGATTTAAGCTGGGAAGTCGAGGATATGAATCAGGATGTTTGCCACCATTAGCTCTGCAAGAGAATGGTCACTTCCTCTGTTCTCTATTTTCAGTTAGTCTCAGTTAGTCATCACAAAAGCTGCCTGCTTCTTTTTATTCCATTCAGACTCTTCCAGTTTGCAACTTAAGAATAATCCTGCAGGCCTTTCCCTATGCCTGCCTCATAGCATCAGCATAATGCTTTACTCCTCTATAACACTGGTGTACCCTCCATATTTCACCCGATCCCCTTTACAACAGTGTAACTATCTCATACTTCCATCCAGTTACCTTCACACCCTTTACAATACTAGTATGGCAATCAACCATTTTACCCCACCACTTTGACAGTACCAGTCTAATAGTGAACTCTTTTATTGCCACTCCTTCTTTCCATCCTTTCATTCTTGCCCATTCACAATTTCAGTATAACTCTCCATGGCTGAGGCACCCATGTCCATTTCATGACATCATTATAACCCTTTATACTATCACCCTTGTCCACCTCATTACACCAGCTTAACCCTCTACACCAGCTTAACCCTCCACACCTTCACCTCAATCCACTTCATGACAACAGTTTACCCATGAATCCATTCACCCATACTCACACTCCCTAACACTCGAAATCCTCTCGGTCTGCTCACCCTTATCCACTCCATGGCACCAACAGAACCCTCTAGTGTTTTGCCCATATCTACATCATGATAATAGCACATTCATTCCATCACCTGCAACCAGTCATAATACCAATATAATGCTCTACTCTTGTGTGCATACCCACTTGGTAGTACTAGTATAACTGCCTACTTCTTCACCCATGCCCACTTCATAACAGCAGTATAACTGCCTGCCTCTACACATAGGCCCACTTCATAACACCAGTTTAATGGCCTACTCCTAGTTATTTTATTTTTGGTGAAGATGTAGCTCTCATAAGACATATAGTCTCACCTATGTACCTTAAAGACTGTAGCACCACTGTTTACTGTGTCTCTAAAAAGCAGCTGCTCTTTTGTGACTCCCCCATGCCGTCATTGTCAGACATGAACCCCTTCAGACTGAGACATTTTATGTTTTGGAGCCATTCGTCTTGTTTTCATCTTTGTGTTAATGATGTACAGGTTACATTTCTTCCCTCAGTCTGCTCTGATGGTTTCAATTTGATGCACCTATTTCCCATTATTTGGCATTCTTTTGGTGGACATGAAACAGGACCTTTCACCTCCCTTCCTCCCCCCACTTACCCTGATTAGCACATGCTTCTGAAAACTGCTGCATACTCTTCAGATCTTGTAATTTTGAAAGGTTTAGATCATATTACTTCAAAGAGAAACTGGGATAAGTTTTTTAAAGGACCACCATTCTGAATGCAGATGGTGCCATCATCGGAAACAGGTGCAGACTTTCACTGATGAGTACAAAGAAAGTAGAAATTAAATTACTGGGGGTGGGGGGAGTAAACAAACTGCCTAGCACTAGAAGAACTTGGCTTGCTCCATCATAACCAAGTCACCTGACTACTCCATCCATGTGATACAGCACAAACAAGCACTGCATATCTGAATGCTGTTCTACTTATAAATTGCAAAAGCCAGATGCAATCTCTGTTCCATGGTTTAAAGTTTTAATTTTGGAAAGAGTAAACAATATTTTACTACCGTAGTTACAAATATTGCAGCAGAGGAGCAGGTCATCTTAACATGTAAACATCTGTGCACAAATGAAATCTCTTTACTGTGGTGTATTTATATAGCCTTGTTTCTGCAGCATACACAGAAATGTACATTCAAAACAAATAAGGGGCACTTGGCCCACCAAACCTTTTTCCTCCAAGCTTAAAAAAAACAGTCTCCCACTCCCGTGTTAAAGAGAATTCATTGCAATAATATATTGATGTGTTATTTTATATAACCACAATAAAGCACAGCTTATCTCATTTCTTTCTACTGTATATGAAAACAAAATCCAAAATGCTAACATAGTGCAGACTCTCAGGTTTACTAGTGCGGCATGAAAAGCGCCTTTCTTTTACTACCTAACCCATCAGTTTGCAGGGGATAGTAGCAGTGTCCCAGAACACCTTTGGGCTGAAATACCTGAAGGAATGGGCTTTTTTTGTCCTCACTTTTGTAGCAGTGAGTTGAAAATTTACAGAGTGCTCTACTGTTTTAATCTCATTACATTCACATTCTAGAAATGATCCTAATGCATGAGGCGTGAGTGCACAGACGCAAGAGCACAAAGAGACACACACAAGACACACGCAGCCCCCCTGACACACACACACACACACACACACACACACACACACAAACATGTACACTTTCGTGCACACACACACACACACACACACAAACACGTACACCTTCATACACACACACACACACACACACACACACACACACACACACACACACACACACACAAACACGTACACCTTCGTATATACACACACACACACAGCTGTATTTCATTCTCAGTCTGAACTACAAAGAGAAAAACAAAACAAGAGGCATGACTGGATGCCAGTGAGTTTGCTGGAAATGGCAGCTGGGATTCATTTCCACCATTTATGCAAAGGAAGCAACAACTAGACAGCTTTTTTAAGTGAAATTAACTGAACCGGGTAGCTGTAGAATGAGTGTTTTAAAGGAAATAATAAGAAATAATAGCTAAACAAAGATAATGTCTATGGCTCTCTTTAAGCTTTATTGTACAGATTCCTTCTCTTTGATTTCCTGATCATTTTCAACATGGTGTACAAAAGATAAAACAAATTCACGGTGTGTAATTTAATCCCATAGAATGTGTTTAGTCTAGCCTGCTGATATAGCTATAACTATTGATGCATGCTGATGTTAAAATCAGAGATTAGTTGGGCTCTTGTTGCAGATGATAGATGACTATGTGTCACACTGAATACCTGTGTTCAGGGATGGGCAGGGCTTGTGTTAACAAGTTATCATTCATAAATTAATATACACTAATATTCACCCTACAACAAATTTCAATCCTAGGGACCCCCAGGCAGGAATTGTACTACCACAATATACTGTAGCCTTGACTCCAGCACCCCATCCACAGCTACAGTCTCCTGGTTATCCAATCACCCAGTCATCATTACCCTTCCCATCAGTATCTTCTATTTCCCTCTTATATCTCATTTTACCCCCTTCATCTACTTTCTCAGTCCACACAATCTTCCTTGGATGATACACATGTAGGTACATTTTATTGGAGACTAATATGCAGTTCCATTCTTATTACAAACTTCTGTACCACATCAAGGTAACCAGCTACACAGAAAGCGCAATCATTCTACCATCATTCCATACCTGGTAGTAAGGTGCACCTAAACAACCCCATGGTCTTCTTAAAAGAGATGGTCTACACCTGTCGCCCCTGGGATTCAGGTTACTGGCTAAGGCTCTTGCCACCCCTATAGTGCCTTTTTTTAGGCAAAGTTCAAAGGACAAAACCACCACCATAACAGGTACAAGCATGCAAAATCTGAAGGTGATGCTACTCAATGCTAGAAGTCTCAACCTAAAAATGCACTCTCTCGAAGCACTCCTAAAAATGGAGAACATCGATATCTGTGCAGTAACTGAGACCTGGTTCAAGGCTCCAGAGAGCACCCCTGCAATACCAGGCTACAACTCTTACCACACGTTTTGGCCACCAAACCAGGACTGAAACACTAAAGGTGGAGGAGTGTCAATATTCACCAAGGATATTCACACCACCAGGCTAGTTGCCCAACACAATGCATCAGAAATTCTCCAGGTGCAACTAACACTAGGTAAGACTGCAATCCAAACTGTAGCTTGCTACAGATCCCCCACCATACCCCAAGATTCTCACTACACCTTTCTAAACATACTGGAAAATATTAAGATAGAACCAAACACCTAATACTGGGGTGACTTTAACTACCCTGCCATTAACTGGGAAAACTACTCATGTACCAACACCTTTGCCCAACGGTTCTTGGAATTCATAAATTCCAACACTCTGGATCAATTAATCCATAGTCCCACCAGGGGCTCCAATATCCTAGACCTGGTCATTACCAACATGGGAAATCGATGCTCCACACCTATGGTCACTCCCTCGTTAGTCAGGTCTGACCATAAGCTAATCACCCTTAACATCCACATCCTAACGCCACCCCCCAGTAAGGAAACCTCCATAAAAAACTTCTCCAAAGCCAACTTCATGTTACTCAAGTCAGAAGTGACAAACTTCATGACACCCATGCAGATGGGAACTGAACGTTCAACTGCTGAATCCTACACTAAGGCACTGTACAAGCACATCCACTCATGCATGAATCATGCCATCCCAAACAGAACCAAGATGCTCTCATCCGAAAAAAGGAAGCCAATCTGGTGGTCCCCTGCCATAAACAAACTTTACAACAAAAGGAAGAAACTGTTGCAGAAAAGAGGAAAATCCCAGGATGCAAAAAACTCCCTTACCAGCCTCAGTAAGAAACTGAGATCCCTCATAAAATCCTCCAAAGCTAGTTATGAAAATAAAATTGCCAAAGATTCCAAAGACAACCACAAGGCATTCTATAACTATGTCAAGAATCTAAATGGCAATGCTCAGATCTGCTCTGAGCCAAAACAGAATGGCATTAAATATACTGATACCAAGGATATTGCCAATATCCTGGCAGATCGATTCAGTGCCAACTTCACCCCCCTCTCACCCCCTAAATGGCCCATCTCAATACCGGAAGATTGCCAAATTCTGGTAATAATGGCCATACAGGTAAAAAACGCACTCTCCATAGCTAAGAATACAGCATCCATGAGACCAGATGACATCCCAGGCTGTCTACTACATGAACTACAATATGAACTGGCACCTCACCTAAGTGTCATGTTTAATCATAGCCTCACCTCAGGTTTCGTGCCCACTGAGTGGTGCAGAGCTACAGTTATCCCACTTCACAAGGGGGGATCCACCTTGGCTCCTGGAAACTACCGTCCCATCAGTCTGACGAGCCTTATCTGCAAGGCCATGGAGCGTATTATCATAGAACTTATAAACAAAGACATTGGCAACCTTCAAACACTGGACCCCACCCAGTTTGGGTTCGTGAAGGACCGATCTTATCTCCTGAATCAGACTGACTTCCTCAAATCAGTCTCCAGAGCCATGGACAAGGGTAAGGTGGTCCACACAGTCTATCTAGACCTTGCCAAGGCCTTTGACACCATCCCCCCACTCTGGAATCATAGATAAACTTACTAAGCTGGGCATTAATCCCTATGTTACCCAATGGTTTGCTAACTGGCTTACTGATAGAACCCACACTGTAAAAGTAGCCGACTCCAAATCCATCTCCAGACAAGTGACAAGTGGAGTACCTCAGGGTTCAATCCTGGGACCTCTCTTGTTTGGCATCTACTTCTCTGAAGTACAGGCCAACACTAAGGGACTCTGGCTAACAAAGTTTGCAGATGACTGCAAACTGGGAGCCATTATTGAATCCCCAAATTATGTGGATACTCTACAAAAGGGCCTTACAGAAACAGATGCTTGGTGCCAGAGCCATGGGCTCAAGCTCAATGTCAAGAAATGTATAGTTATCCCCTTTGGGAAAAAACATGTATCCATGAATTACCATACTGGTGGCAGTACACTAAACACCGAAAGTGTGATAAGAGACTTAGGGACACAGGTGGACAGTGGTCTCACCTTCGATAACCACATCGCCACAACAGTCAGGAAATCCTTCTATGTGCACACCTCATGACTAAGGGCTTTTCATCCAGAAAAAAGGAGGTCATTGTCCCAATGTACTCATCCCTCATTAGTCCCATTATAGAATACAATGCCCCATTTGGTATGTACCTCTCAAGCAGGGTTGCCAGACGTCCCTATTTGGGCGGGACTGTCCCGAGATCAGCAGCCTGATCCCGAGTCCCGCCCTGCCGGTTTAAATCCTGGCCAGCCTCCGCTTTGTTTGTTTTTTTTTTTTTTTTTTTGATTGTCCCGTATACCTGGCATACGGGCCAATCAAAAATTGCTAATCACGAAGCTTCTTGTGTTCCGCATTAAACACGAGCTCCGTGTTAGCGATTTTGATTGGCCCATATGCCGGTATACGGGCCAATCAAAAATCGCTAAACACGGAGCTACTTGTGTTGAATGCGGAACTGCAATGCATTAAACACGAGAATCTCCGTGTTTAGTGCAGAGCTACTGAGTGAGCTCACTTCTTTTTTTTTTTTGGTCTTCACTTGCCGTGAGAGACCTTCTTCTTCTTTTTTGTCCCTACCTGGGGTGCTGGAAATCTGGCAACCCTGCTCTCAAGACATCTGCAACAACTGGAAAGGCCGCAGAAATACCTCACTAAAAGAATCACAGGCCTAAAGCAGATGCCCTACGCTGACTGCCTTAAAAAACTCCAGCTATACTCTGTCGCATATCGTCTACTCAGAGGCGATCTCTGCTTAACATACAAGGCCATGTCAAACCAAGAGCTGTTGGACATGCTACACTTAAAGAAATCCCAATCCCTCAGAGCCACACACTCCAGAGATCTAAACCTTGTCATCACAATAAACAAAACATGCTGGAGGGATAGGTTCCTGACCCAGAGACTCCCCAGACTATGGAACAGATTGCCCATACATGTCAAGCAGAGTGCCTCTTTGGCCCTCTTCAAAAGGAACCTTGACAATTGGATGGGAGAAAGGAAATTCACCCCGGGGATCACGTCAGTCACCCTGCTAGACAGGGGTCCAGGGAAGTAAATAGTGTGGGAAGAAATAGCCAGGGAATTGTTATGGCTGGGCTTGCATAGGCCCTAGGGCTGATAGCCTAGTACCAACCTATGAACCTATGAACCTATAAAACAATATTCATGCCATTACCTGGTACAGTTTTCACCTTCACATTCTGACAGACCAACCCATCACAACCAAGAACCATTCATGCAATCATTTGTGCACAAGATAAGGATGGTTTAATCATCCTGTACCTGATACTCTTCCCTACATATAACCACAATAAATGTATGCAAGCAAAATCACCATACACACTATAATGAACATATAAATACAGTAGAGAATCGATTATTGAACTAATTGGGACTTAAGGTAGTTTGGATAATCAAACATACATTGAACTGGATAAAATAACTGCAAAAAGCTTGTTTTTTTCTGCATGCTTTTCAACCATTCAGTGATTCTAGAGGATAATAAAGAATATTTTTCACACACAAGCGGGCTACAAGCTCAAAAAGCATGCACAAGCGAATATGTATAATGTTTACATATTCAGACTTTATGATTTTTCCTACCCAACATCTTTGGAAGGCTACGTTCGGATAATTGACGTTTCTGACAATCGACGTTTGGATAATCAATTCTCTATTGTAAATTCTAATTACAGTACAGTAATAAAAATATTAGCATATATTTTAGCCAAAAAAAAAGATTCAGCAAACTAGATTGCCATGCATTATTTAGCTCCCCCCACGAAAAAATACAGTGCACGCTTAGTATTCAAAATATGATAAAAAAAAGCTAGCACAGTTGGAGTAAACATAAACGTATCTTAGTTTAATGTAGAAAAACAGTCAAAAACCAGCACATATCAAACTTTAGTACTTCTTTCAGCAAAAAACAAACACTTGTTTTCTTATTCAAACAGACAAAAAAAGCAATAATATGTCATCAAGGAATAAACTGACTAAATACGCAGTGGTTGTTTCTAGTAGGAGAGTTATTTAAACACTGATTCACAGTAATGAATTCTAATATCTGAATGGATAGCAGTCAGCTTTACAGTTTTGGGAACCCTCAGAGAATTAACAAAGCAATCAGGCCACAGCAGAGTTAAATGAATCAGCATATGTATAGCAGGAGTTAAGAAGTCAGGCCACACCCCTGAGAGATGACAGCTTTTGGAACCGGAGTTAACAAAATCAGTGTCTCACCAGCAGGATTGGGATTTCAACAGCATTAAGAAAACTGGGGAATCTAGCAGGATTAAGAAGGCAGACCATTAACAGAATAAACTGAAATTGAGGGCTCCAACCAGATTAACAGATTCAGAGGTGTTCAGGCAAATTTCAGAGTATGCACTGAAGCAAAAACGAAGTCAGATAGCAACAACAAAATTAACAGATCAGGAGGCCTCAGCAGTCTTACCAGTTAGTATGGCCTTAGACAGAATTAATGGTGTCAAAGGATCGTCAATAACATTAAATAAATTGAGTCCCAGTCATAATTAACACACAAGTCTGCCACATACCCATTTTTCCATTCTGTCTGGAAAACTGAAACTCAGTCAGGACATAAGAAAAATTACTTTACATACTCAAGTAAAAGCGTCTCTGAAGTCACCATCTCAAGACATCTAGTTTTAGCCAAGCATAATATAACCATTTCTGTGGGAGTTTATAAAAAAAGACTTTTCACTCTCTGTAGCAATGAGCAGAAGTGCCCATATCATGTCATAAAATGGCCATGGTGAGAGGGGTGAAGTGAGCAGGATAAGAAATGGAGCACAAGACATGTTTTTGCCTTCCTTTTTTTTTTCTTTCCCTCTTTCAAAGGAGACAGACTTATTAAAAAAATTAAGTTGCACAAGATGACTTTATAAATTAGTAGTAGTAGTAGTAGGCTAATTGCCCTTATAGGCTGTTTTAAGCCTAGCCATTTACCCTATATGAGGATCAAACCCTGCACCTTGTGTCTGTAAGGTAAATACCTTAACCATTATGCCAACCTCCCACCCTAAAGTATTTACCCCTGCCAAGTATTGAACCCAAGACCCTCTGTAGTAGAGCATAGTGCATTAGCCCACTAGGCCAACTCAGCTCTAGTGAAGGGAATACCCACCAGCAGAATTTAACAAAGCCAAGGGGACCATGTCAGTGATAAAATTATTTATCAAAATCATAAAACCTTCTATTTCACAAAACAATGCCAGTATAAATTATTGTCTGTAACTCCAACCAGAGATATCTTTAATTTTAAAGGCAAAGAAGTGCTAATCCCAAGTTTTTTTCACTCTAGCACAGTTATTATTACTCACCTGACTAATTAGGTATACAAGATAGCTATACTAGCTTTTATTGGACTGACAGACATGTAATAAAATATCACAATAAAATGACTTGCTGTAGTTGGGTGCCCCCCAGCACCAGCGGCTTCACTGACCTTAGGGTTTGCTGGTTCCTAAAACCAGCTATAGGGATGGCTCTAGGAGACCATAGGCTGTCCAATGTCACAAGGAATAGGCATCTGGATGATGGCTTTCCTCAGCAGGGTGGGGGAAGAAAAATACTGTCTGGGGGTCAGTAAAGGGGGACCTTACATGACAGATGCATGAGTTAGCATGTGATTTTTGGGAGGTACCTGGTGGTATCTCTGCTCTTCGGTCACATCAATGTATGTTAGGGATTTTAAGGTTTCAGCTGTTTTTGCAGTTAGATGATAGCCATTGAATTCCTGAAATGCCCTGGCCCAGAACACTCGCAAGGACAGGAGATAATGCCAGCAGCACAGGAAAATTGGAGTAGGCAGGGACCTTAGGTAGATTCAAGGGACTGTTTGATCAGTATGGGAAAACACGATACACAAAACGAGCACTGAGATAATGACAAAGCACTTGCATTCATGCCGTTTGACAGAGATTATGTGTAATTCAATGCTAGCATTTTATACTTCAGAAAACTAAAAAGCTTACTTTGGTCATGCTGGGTAGACCCCAACTTAAACAGTTGCTACTTGGGATACATATTTAAATTATGTTATAGGTACTACCTTTTCAGATGTCCAGAGTATAACATTTGTTATTGAAATGCAAGATTTTGCTAGACAAACCACTGTCTTAACTAAAGCAAACAACTTTTATTTATTTAATTACTAATATAAAGTGTCATTGTTGTAGAATTTCAGCTGTTTCTATTGTTTATTATCACTGTATTGTGTTACAGTATCACAGATTCCTGTAAAATTAAAGATTGAAAATCTATTTTCCTCTAAAAATATCAGGGCATTTTTTCCCAGGACACAACTGCTCAAATCATACCTCTCAGCTGATTTTGCAGAATGTCCCTAATTTTGCCTCATATTACTGCTGCGTCCCTCATTAAATTTTTGATTTTCTGGTAAATCACTGAATATTACAGTCAATCAGTAATGTCAGACATTAGAGTTTTACTTCTTTTTATTCGTAAAATGAATATTAATACAAAGCCAGTTGCTCTATTAACTTCAAAGTGAATTAGTTATATTTTAAAAAATGGCTCTGATTTTGGGTCTTTGTCTCCTGTTATTTTACAATCCTACAGTGGGAAGAACAAGTGTTGACACAAATTTAAATAAGCAGTAGATAACCTTTTATCACTTTTATGGGATCTTCTGGAGAAGGTTGAGGCTCAAAACTCAGAAACCGTCAAAGATGATGCTAGAAGTTCAAGATATATACATCTGTAAAACACAAAAACAGAGATGTCAAGTGATAAGTGTGTAAGATATGTAAAGTTAGTAATCAATATCTGCTAGCTTGCAGACCCAAAAATATCAAATTGATATAAAACAGTTTTTCAGGAGAAAATGCTCCTCACTTCTAGGCAATCACGTCTGCAGAAATCACAAAGCCTTGGAATAGTTGCATTGATACATACATTAACATTGGCATACAGGTGGTTCAGTCTTTGCAGTGATCAAATCAATTCAACTAAAGTTTCAAACCGCATCCGTGCACACGGCACCATTTATTTATTTATACAGCTTTATTAACAAGGCTTGTGCCAGTAATTGCAGTCTATTGCATTCGTACTGACCAGGGTAAATCTGGCCAGTAGACCTTCTTAAAAGAAAGAGTTGTGAAGTATACTTCCTGGTATACAGTGGTGGAAGAGAAGCAACAGAGTCTAATGTTGTGGAGGAGAATCCTGTCATATTCTCACGTACATATTTTGGAAATGGGTAAATGTGATACTGTAGATGATTCTTAGAATGTGGAGAGTGAAAGAGTCTGGAGCTGTATTGCGGAGAGACTCCAGTGGAAGGCAACAGCATGGAATACAGTGCAGTGCTTGCATAAGAAGTGACTGTGTGAATGTCTGAGTCCTGCAACTGAAGCAGAGGCAAACTGGTTGAATGACACTGATGCTTGTAAGATACGTGAGTGACGAAAGTTCAAGGTAATCCTCGAAGAGTTTCATCTTTTGCAGAGGTTGCTGCAACCATAAGGGATAAGAGTCTTGAGATGTAAACTCATATTCAGCTTAGATTGGATCAACAAACTGTTTTTTCAAATGAGAAACAACTATAAATAGAAGTTATGTTCTTACCATAACGTTCCATGTTAGTTGTCTTCTTCTCGCCTTCTTCTTGCTGGATGGGTTCGGAGCCGACCTCGGCTCCGACTTGGCCACTCTAAAAGCTCGAGAGTTGGTTCCACCGGCTCGAGGCTCCCCTTATATCCCACAATGCTAGGCGAGAGTTACCTCAGATCTCGTTTGTAAGCTAACCCCAGCTTATAACAGTAACAGTATAACTGTAAAACAGAATCCACCTCTAACAACAGGAAGAAAGAAGGGTGACCTACATCCTGAACCAAGAAATATGCATAATAGCATATGACTAAGAAAAGAGGTGGTAGAAAGAGAGGTCACGATCACAACTCCTCTAGGTCTGTCCAGGCCAGGGGGAAGGAGGGTGGGGCCTTAAGAAGAAGGCGAGAAGAAGACAACTAACATGGAACGTTATGGTAAGAACATAACTTCTATATGTTAAGTTGTCTATCTCGCCTTCATTCTTGCTGGATGGGACCGCGTCCCTAGCACCTTGTCCCGGGTGGCCTAACGGAACAGACTCCTGAGAACAGTGGAACCAAAGTTAGCTCTATGCCTAGAAGCTAAATCCAACTTATAATGAGAAATAAAAGTGTGAGGAGTAGCCCAAGTAGCCGCTGCACAAATGGTGTCAATAGGCAGTCTGTTTTGGAAGGCTAAAGAAGTAGCCAAAGCTCTGGTGGAATGGGCTTTAGGTTTATTAGGCAATTTCTGTTGTCTAATTTCATATACCAGGGAAATCAAAGATGTTAGCCATCTGGATAATGATACCTTTGAAACTGCAAGTCCCTTTCTGCTTTCCGCATAGGAGACAAACAGCTGATCAGATTTTCTGAATTGTTTTGTTCTATCCAAGTAGTACCTTAATTGACGATGAACATCCAGGCAGTGTAATTTTTGTTCAGACCTATTTGAATACTCTGGGAAAAAGACAGGGAGGTCAATGCTTTGGTTTAGATTTGATGTTGAAACCACCTTAGGCAAAAAGGACGGGTTAGTTCGTAAGGAAACTCTGTCCTTATGGAACAAAAGATAAGGAGAACGACAACTGAGTGCTTGAAGTTCTGAAATTCTTCTAGCTGATGTGATAGCCACCAGAAAGAGAGTTTTCCATGATAATAATTTCAAGGAACATGAAGCTGCAGGTTCAAAGGGGAAAGAATCAAAGAAGCAAGAACTAAATTTAGGTCCCAAGGAGAAGGAGGATTTCTTATAGGAGGTCTGAGAAGAAAAACTCCTTTCAAAAAGGCTTTGCAAAGTTTGTGGGACATTAGGGCAGATTCAGAAATACCCACATGGAAATTAGAAATAGCTGCCAATTGAACCTTAAGAGTAGATGGAGATGAACCTGCATGGAAGAGTTCAGCTAGAAAATCAAGGACTAGTTGGATGGAAGCAGTGAAAGGATCTATGTCCTTTCCTTGTGCCCAATATGAGAAGCGTTTCCACTTACTCAAATAAATCTTTCGAGTGGAAGATTTATGGGAAGCTATCAATATATCTCTAACAGAGTGAGATAATTGAGGAAGCCTGGCTACGGTTGGAACTGGAGGAACCAAGCAGTGAGGTTCAGAGAGGGGAGGGAGCGATGAAACTGACCCGACTGGTGGATCAAAAGATCTGGAACTAGGTCCAGATTCCACGGTCGCTCCAAAAGAAATCGATGTAGAAAGGGGAACCACACTTGTCGAGGCCAGTAAGGAGCAATGAGGATCAATGAGGCCTTCTGAGCGATAGCTTTCTGTATTACTTGAGAGATCAGTGGGAAAGGAGGAAATGCATACAGAAGTCCCGGGGCCAAACTTGGACTAGAGCGTCCCTGCTGGGTTGGCCTGGTAAAGGGAATAGAGTGAAATATTCTCTGCACTTGCTGTTTTGGGGAGTAGCAAAAAGATCGCAGCAAGGCTGACCCCACTTGAGAAAGATTTCTCTCACTACAGAGTCTTTCAGAGACCACTCGTGAGGCATGAGTATAGCTCTGCTCAACTTGTCCGCAATGTGATTGGACTTCCGGGATGTGCGTTGCTATCAGAAAACGCTGAGAAGAAATCGCCCATTGCCACAGTCTGAGTGCTTCTCGACACAGGGGGTATGATCTGGTTCCGCCTTGTTTGTTGATGTACCACACTACAGACATATTGTCTGTCTGGATTGCAATCGTTCCCAAGGGAAGAGAGTCTTGAAGGGCTTGCAACGCTAAAAGCACTGCTCTCATCTCCAGAACATTTATGTGCAAGTGGCATTCGTTTGGTTGCCATGTGCCCTGGACTGTCCTGCCCTGATAATGCCCCCACCCGATCAGGGAGGCATCCGTTGTCAGAGTAGCAACCGGAGGAGGTGGAACAAATGGTCTTCCCGACAGGAGCTGGGGGGAAGACATCCACCACATGAGATGCTTTTTGCACGCTTGCGTGATCATAATGGTGTGAGACATCGGAAGTTCCTGGTATGACCATTGAGAAAAAAGCATCCACTGAAGGATCCGCATGTGGTATCTGGCCAATGGAAGGAGAGGTATGGCCGCTGCCATGATTCCCAACACCTTTAGAACTAACCTGGCTTTGGCTCTGTTGTTGTTGAGAAGAAGTGACACCAATTTGTGAATGTCTGATATCCTTTGGTTCGTTAGCCTTGCAGACATGTTTATAGTATCTAAATTTGCGCCTATGTAGGTAATAGTACGACAAGGCGACAAAACAGACTTTTCGCAATTTATTGAAATACCCAGTTTTGACAAGCGAAAAGTATAATCTCTGGCCATCAGAAGGAGATGCTTGGTGGGAGCTGTGAGAAGCCAGTCGTCCAAATATGGAAACACCTGGAATCCTTGTCGTCTCAGGTGAGAAGCTACCACTGCCATGCATTTGGTAAACACCGGGGCAGTGGTGAGACCAAAGGGCAGGGCCCTGAACTGAAAATGACTGGTTCCCAGCCTGAAGCGGAGGAATCTTCTGGAGCGTCTGTTCATTTTATGTGATAGTACGCATCCCGAAGGTCTATAGAGCACATCCAGTTTCCTTTGCCCAAAAGGGGAAGAATGGATTGCAGCGTGACCATCCGAAATCTTGTTTTCTTGACTGATTTGTTCAAGACACTGAGATCCAAAATCGGTCTCCAGTCCCCTGTTTTCTTTGGAACTAAAAAGAACCTTGAGTAGATTCCGGATCCTTGTTGGTCTGCTGGCACTGACTGAATTGCTCTTTTGCAAGCAGTTTTGAAATTTCCAAAGCTGCTATATCCCTTTGAGCGGTGGAACATCTGGAAGGGATTTTTTGACTGATTTGGAAAACGAAGAAAGGGGATAGAATAGCCTTGAAATGATGGACTGTACCCATTTGTCTTGAGTCAGGGATAGCCAGGCTTCTGGGTACAGTGACAATCTTCCCCGACTGCCTCCGAAGATGGGCAGTCGGGCAACACCTCAGGGATGCTGAAAGGGCTTGTCAGGAAAGGCTTCCCGATTGCCCTGGTTCTGCGGACCCCCTGCCCCTAGGGCGGCGTCTACCATTGTTATTCCCACCTCTGCCTTTGGTAGGAAAACGACTCTGTCGTCAGGCGAAGTCCCTTGAGATTGTTTACGGAACCACATCTTCCCACCCTTCTGGCCTTTGGGGTAAGGCCTAGAAGGAGTCAAAAAATGGACTCCGACGGCAGAAAGGGTCTTGCCATCAGTCTCGCACCTAGTCAGGGTTTCTTTCACTTGAGGACCAAAGAGAGATGATCCATCAAAAGGGAGTTCGTGAAAGACGTCTTGAAAGGGTCCGCAAAATTGCATAGCCGCATCCAGGCGTGCCTACGTAAGGCTACACCTGTCCCTGCGGCTCTGCTCGCTCCATGGGCCGCATAAGAGAGGAGGCGCATGGAGGAGTTAGATATGGAATTAAGGGTAGCCAGCTGCGTGTTCATTTTTTCTTGGAAACCCGCAGCTGTAGGATCCTTTAACATTTCACTCGCTTCTTTGATCAAGTCCCTTTGAAGACGAGTGAAATGGCACAGGTAATTCAGCGAACGCATGGTAAAAGTCGCTGAGGAGAACATCCGCTTCCTGTACCTATCCATGGACCTAGATTCCTTGTTAGGTGGATGGACAGGCACTGAAGGATCAGCCAGTTCCTTCTTTGTGGCAGCAGCTACCACCATAGCATCCACAGAAACTCCTTTTGTTAAAAATTGCTTGTCTGATGGAGCTGTGATGAATTTAGAGGGTCTCCTGGGAGTGGGGTCCACTGAATCAGGAGCCGTCCATGCCTTCTTAGCAACCACCTGCATGAAGGGGTCGAAGGGGGGGGACACCCAGGAGGTGGAAGGACGAGAGCCAAACGCCTCAAGATACACAGATTCGTCCTCCGAAGGGTTGAGGGCTGGCCAATTTCCCTCTGTTTCAGGATCTCCAGAATGTCTGCAAATGAGACATCTTCAGAAGGGGAACGGGGGGAACCCTCAGAATCATCCAGATCTGTGTCTGACGTGATAGACTCAGGTGAGTCAATGTGTTTCCTCTTGCACTTCCTCTTCCGAGGGGGCTCTTCTGCCAAATCAGGAGAGGCCTCGGAAGAGGATGAAATCCCCACAGGGGGCTCCTGAGGAGCTGGCTTTCTGCGGTCCGGGATGAGGGAGTGAGTCGACTTACCCTGAGGCAGCATAGAGGGAGGGGTGGACGGAGCCGACTGTGGAGTAGAGCCAGGTTCTAACACACTCCGCATGACCTCGAATGCACCCCTGTCAGGCAGAGCCAGAGGTCCCCGCTCCGAGGAGCTAAGAACCCCCCTCGGCACCGACAGTGATGGCTCCGAGGTCGATGTCGGAGCCGAACTCACCAGCGCCGAAGCTCCGAGAGGGAGAGGGGGGTCAGACAAGGGTCTGATGCCACTCACCCCCTCGGAGCCGACGAGGGAAGTCCGGCGCCGAGATTCCTCCAAAGAAGAAAACGGAGCCGACGACGGAGCCGAAGACAATTGTCTCGGCTCCGAAGTAACCACAGTCTCGGTTCCGACGCGACCCGGCTCCGAACTCAAAAGAGTCGAAGGAGGAAAAAGTTGATGGACCGGGGCAGGCACCGACTGATGAGTCGGGCTCTGAAGCATCTGGGCTAGTGCCTTGGACTTAAGTAGTCGACTCACTACCCTCTGAAGGTCATGATCGGACAGCCTCGATGACCTAGAGGAATGAGACCTTTGGCTCCGTTCAGACAGCAGGGGAGATCCTGGAGCCGAATGAACGGAGCCAAGAGAAGGTGACCTAGACCTCTTTCTAGTTGTCGGCTCCGAAGGTCTGGTTGGAGCCGACACGGGTACCTCAATAACCTCGGCTCTGGCCGGAGCCGAGGAAGCCATAGAAACTGTGGACTGAGACTTATCGGCTCCAGCCGGAGCCGATAAAGGCAAGGGTTGAACAACCTGAGGTCTCGGCTCAGAAACCGGAGCCGAAGACCTCGATGCCTTAGAGGGCTTCCCTGTTGAAACTGACAGGGAATCCTCTGGCTTCAACAAGCCTCTCAGAATTAGCTTGTTTTTTCTTTCCTGCAGGACCCTGGGGCTGAAGCCATGGCACACAGCACAGGAGTCCTGCAGGTGCAAAGGCCCCAGACAATAGACACAAGAAGTGTGAGCGTCTGTCAGAGACATTTTCTGACAGCACGCATCACACTTCTTGAATCCGGAGACCTTTGCTTCTTTAGACATTTCCCTAACTGACAGGTGTACACAAACACACACCCAAACACACAAGTTATACCCTGTCAGGAAAAATAATAATTTTAGTAGTGATACTAGAATTTAAAGTACAATAAAATTAAAGTAAACTACACAAACACTCCACTAGGGAAGGGAAGGCCTAAGGCCCAAAGGAAGAACCAAAGGTTCTTTAGTAAGAAACGGGAAAAATTAGGGTCGGGATAAAGTTTTGTGATCTACACTAACTAAGAAGAAATTTAACTTAAAAAGGGGTAAAAAGAGTAACTTTTAGAAGAAAAAGCTAACACTCACCAGGAACCGGTAGAAGCAACCAACCTCGAAGCTGTAGCGGCAAACGAGATCTGAGGTAACTCTCGCCTAGCATTGTGGGATATAAGGGGAGCCTCGAGCCGGTGGAACCAACTCTCGAGCTTTTAGAGTGGCAGTCGGGCGAGGTCGGCTCCGAACCCATCCAGCAAGAATGAAGGCAAGATAGACAACTTAACATCTTCAGTTTAGAGACAGAGAAACATTTTTTTTACAAATACACGAGGAGCATGAAAATAGAAAACACAGATCAACTTGGAATAAGTTTTGCCAACATTATCTGCATTTAAACACATGACACAAGATTTAAATTTATGCAAGGAATGTTTATCAGGAGGAAAGAGGTACTTTGCAAAAGCTTAGCAAACACCACATTGTAATGTATCTACTTGTTTATTAGAATGGATTGTGACTATGGACGGGATTAGAAGGGAATATTGAAGGGTTTCCGGTCAAAAGTAAAATAATCATAATTGATATCCCTGAAAGAGCAAGTCCAATTGTGTGAAAAGGGAAATACAAGCACTGAGTCTGGTATGGCAGTACCTTGGAGACTGTTGGAGCATATACCCCATGTTGAGGAAGTAGAAAGATGCAAAAATGATTCAATGGCAGTGCAAACATACAACATAAATGCATAAAAAGCCTTCTCCTTAGGCACTGTTGGAATCATAGAAGCAAAAGTGGAATTCAAACCCAAGACCTCCAGCATTATATGAAGGTGTCACTATAACTTTTAGATCTGCTATGTCTTTTAGAACTGAATATTATTTTTTATAGTTTTGAGATTTTCAGTTATGGGTCTAAATACAGTAGGAACCATATCAGTTATGTGCTGAACATATAAAGTTAGAACACATGGGCAAACAGATTTTTCAATGAATATGATACCTGTATTGTGATATATGCAGATGAACTGAAGAAATGTTTTGGTTGTAGATCTGTGGGACATAACAAAGAGTACTGTATAAAGCAATTTACTAGATGCTGTTCAGCTGAGCATGTTTGGATGGCCTGTCCAAAAAACAACATAAGGATGATTACTGAAACTGTGGTAGTCACAAAAAAAGAGAAATAATAGACTGTGGGGGGTAACAATGAAAGGAAATGGAACATTCACAACTAGAAATTAATTTTATGAAGGCTTCTTTAGAATTTCAATTCTATTGTAGGGATGCTGGACCATGAGAGGAGATGGGATAGTTTGGAGAGTAACTTTGGGCTCCTAAAAACGGAGGTGGCTAACTTCACGGCACCCATGCAAATGGAGAATAGTTGCATGACCACTGAATCATACGCCAGTACACTGTATGAACACTTACACAAATGCATGGGTCTCGCCATACCCAATAGAACCAAGATGCTCTCCTCCAAAAAAAGGAACCAAATCTGGTGGTCCCTGCCATAAACAAACTCTACAATAGAAGGAGGAAACTGATGTGGAATAAAGTGAAGTCCCAAGACTGGAAAATCTCCCTGGTCAGCCTCAGTAAGAAGCTGAGATCCCTTATAAGATCCTCCAAAGCTAGCTACCAAAACAAAATCACCTCTAATTCCAAGGACAAACACAAAGCATTCTATAGCTATGTCAAGAATCTCAATGGCAACACCCAGATCTGCTCTGAGTTACAGCAGAAAGGCACGAAAATTACAGAATCAACTGATATTGCCAACATCCTGGCAGATAGGTTCAGTGCTAACTTTACCCCCCTCTCATCCCCTAAAGGGCCCATATCTATACAGGAAGAATGCAGAGTCCCTGTAATCACAAGTACGCAGGTAAAAGCTGCACTCTCTAAAGCCAAAAACACAGCATCCATGGGACCGGACAACATCCCAGGCTGCGTTTTACACGAACTTCAGAACAAACTGGCTCCCCACTTAAGCACCATGTTCAATAATAGCCTCACATCAGGCTTTGTGCCCACTGAATGGCACACAGCAACAGTTATCCCATTCCACAAAGGGGGAGCCACCACTGATCCTGGGAACTATCGACCTATTAGACTGACGAGCCTGGTCTGCAAGGCCATGGAATGTATCATCATGGAACTCATAAACAAAGACATTGATAACCTCCAAACTCTGGATTCTACCCAGTTCGGGTTTGTGAAAGGCAGATCACGCCTCCTGAACCTGATCGACTTCTTTGAGGCAGTCACCAAAGCTGTAGATGAGGGTAAGGTGGTTCACACAGCCTATCTTGACCTCGCCAAGGCTTTCAACACCATCCACCATTCTGGAATTATAGCTAATCTCACTAAACTAGGTATAAATCCCTACGTCACAAGATGGGTTACCAACTGGCTCACTGACAGAACCCACACTGTAAAAGTTGTAGACTCCAAATCTGACCTCAAAGCAGTGACAAGTGGAGTACCACAGGGTTCCATCCTGGGACCTCTCCTGTTTGCTATCTACTTCTCTGAAGTACAGGCTAACACAGAAGGCCTCTGGCTAATGAAGTTCACAGATGACTGCAAACTAGGAGCCATAGTCAAGTTCCCAAATGATGTGGACATCCTACAGAAGGGCCTCACTGAGACATATGCCTGGTGTCAGAACCATGGCCTCAAGCTCGATGTCAAAATGTGCAGTGTCATCCCCTTTGGTAAAATCTCTGCACCCATGAACTAACACATAGGCAGCAATCTACTTAACACCGAATATGTGATAAGAGACCTTGGGACCCAGGCAGACAGTGGTCTCTCCTTTGATAGTCACATCACCACAATAGTCACACCTCATCATAAAAGGGTTCTCATCCAGGAAAAAAGAGGTCATTGTTCCCCTCTACTCGACACTCATTAGACCCATTATAGAGTACAACGCCTCTTTTGGAATGTACCTCACAAGACATCTGCAGCAGCTGGAAAGGCCACATAAGTACCTCACAAACAGGATTACTGGCCTCAAACAAATGCCCTACACTGACCACCTCAAAAAACTCCAGCTTTACTCCATAGCATATTGTCTACTCCGAGGTGATCTCTGCCTAACATATAAAGCTATGTCAAACCCAGAGCTGTTGGACATGCTACACCTAAAGAAATCCCAATCCCTCTGAGCTACATGCTGTAGGCACCTAAACCTTGTCACCACAATAAACAGACATGCTGGAGGGATAGATTCCTGTCCCAGAGACTTCCCATACTCTGGAATAGGCTACCCATCTATGTCAAAGTCCTTCATTAGCACTCTTCAAGAAAAATCTTGATGAGTGGATGGGAAATAGGAATCACTTCTGTGTCTTTGCTCGACAGTGGCACAGGAAAATAGCTTTCTTGGGTGGCATAAGCCAGGGAACCTTGTTGGCTGGGCCTATGTAGGCCCTTGGGCCGATAGCCTAGTACCTACCTATGAACCTATTATCAGCCTCAACAAAAAGTTGAGATTCCTCATCAAATCCTCTAAAGTTAGCTATGAAAACAGAATTGCAGCAGATAGTTAAGACAACCACAAGGCCTTCTATAGTTATGTAAAGAATCTCCACGGCAATACCCAGATTTGCTCTGAGCTACTGCACAATGGTACATCCTATACCCAGCCAACAGATATTGCCAATATACTGGCTGACAGATTCAGTGCCAACTTTACGCCTCTCCCCCCCAGAGGACCAATCACAATACCAGTAGATTACCAGGCACCCAGTATTACTGTTGCACAGGTTAAAACAGCACTGTCCAAGGCCAAGAATACAGCTTCTATGGGACCTGACAGTATCCCTGGCTGTGTTCTACATGAACTACAGAGTGAATTGGCACCTCACCTTTGTGCCCTGTTCAATCACAGCCTCACCTCAGGCTTTGTCCCTACCTAATGGAACACTGACACAGTCATCCCTAAAGGAGGAGCGACTACAGACCCTGGGAACTATCGCCCCATTAGCCTGAGGAGTCTGATATGCAAAGTTATAGAACACATCATCATGGACCTAATAAACAAGGACATAGGGAATCTCCAAACTCTGGATCCCACACTGTTTGGTTTTGTAAAGGGTAGATCATGCCTGCTCAACTTGGTTGACTTCTTCAAGTCAGTGGCCAGATCTGTGGATGAAGACAAGGTGGTTCATACAGCCTACCTTGATCTGGCCAAGGCCTTTGATACCATCAGGAATCATAAAAAACTCACTAAGCTAGGCATCAACCCCTATATCACTAGGTGGGTTGCAAATTAGCTCACAGATAGAACTCACAGAGTGAAAGAAGCTGACTCCATGTCAGACTGCAGACCAGTCACGAGTGGAGTCCCACAGGGTTCGGTCCTGGGTCCTCTCCTGTTTAGTATCTGCTTCTCTGAAGTCCAGGTCAACACGTAGGGACTCTGGCTGACAAAGTTCGCAGACAATTGCAAGTTGGAAGCTATTATTAACTCCCCCCAAGTGATGTTGACATCCTACAGAAAGGCCTCACTGTGACCACTATTATGTTACTGTTAAACAGAGCATCCAAGTGCTCCGGATTATGCGGAACGCACCGCATTTAATGAAGAGCGAAGCCACTGTTCCGCCGTTCCACACTGAACAGCTGTGGCTCCGCTACAAGGCTTTTGATTGGTTTGTGTACCGCAATTACTGCCAATTGGCATTGCGGTATACAAACCAATGCATAGCTCTGCTGTGCTACTATCCACGTTGGATGTGCTGCAGTTTTTAATTTTGATTGGCTTGTAGACCGCATTTACGGCCAATCGCAAACTCGGTCTACGAGTCAATCAAGTAGAGAATATGCGGAGAATGGGAGCCAATGAGAGCTCCCAAATGGAGACCAATCGTGTTCCTGCAAGCCTTTTCATGCCAAATTAATGGCTTGAAAAAGGCTTCCAGGAATCAGGAGGGAATTTTATTTTGTGTTCCATCTTGATTTGATCGTTGGAGAACTTGGAGTCAAGACTAGGCCGGATTAAGAAGGAAGGACGAACGAAGGAGCGGTGCCAGTTGCAGAGAATCCAGATTGAAGACATTTCATCAGGGGAGAAGAAGACGGGTGTCGGAGCCTGCCCCAGTGCCTGCCAGGAGAGGTGACTGACTTGGTCGGCGAGAGAAGTCTGTTTGCGGCTGTCTGGTGGTCACATAACACAGGTTAGTCAAGCAAGCAAAGCAGCATATAAGGAGTCAGTTCTGGGCACATTGAGGATGCTGCAAAGAGGACTCTAGGCTATCATGAAAGATTGAAACAATACTAATTTTATGATCTTTAATTATACTTTGACTTAGGGATAGGATCCATTACTGTCGTGGTATCAGAAACTCAAAAGACTTGGAAAAATTAAACCACACAAAAAAGTACCAGTGATGGTTTTTACAAGACTGGTCATTTTCATCATACAAGATATGGTTTAATTTGTTGATATGATATATTGATGGTCATACTTATCAGGGTGCTAAAACTGATACTAAATGTGTATAGATTTTGGAAATAATGTATGTTTCAGAGAATATTTCATCGTTTACATCAAGTGAACTCTGCTGTTTGAGATTACTTATAATTTTCAGTATGTAATTTTACAATACTGTACTACTTTCTTTAGCTTTATTATTTAGGGCAAGCAGAATATTAATTTCTTTATAATTTGTGTACATTTGTTTTGGGCTTGGTTGAGCTGGGTTTATCTTTTGACACTGGGGACTTCTTATAGGTTGAGTATAACATGTAGGTCTGTAGCATTGCTTGCTTATTTTACAATACATTCACTGCATCTTGTTTGAGAGTCTTCCATTGTATTTATTTCTTATGGGTACATAATTCCAGTTCTTCAAGATGTTACAAAATTTACTAAAGCTATGTTTTCCTGACATACTGGGGTCAAACTTAGATCTGAGTTAGTATTATGGGTTCTATATATGTTGGTGTAATCACTATTTGAGAAGCCTCTAAATATGTAGGCATGGTGCATAAAGTTGCATTTCCTTTTGGTGGACAGTAGTTCTGCACCATGGTCTGATTGGGAAAAAAAACATGATCATAACATAGTAGGAAATACTTATCAACTGAGTCTTGTAATCCTTTATATTTGGCCAGTAGCCACCCTTAAATGCTACCTCCATATTCAAAGATGAGTAGGCCAGTAAAGCCTGAGGTACATTTATGATTACTCATCCAACCATCCAGTACCTATTTTAAGTAAGATAACGTATCATACTACTTAATTTGTAGCAGGATTCCATTCCAGAGGTGTGGAAGGTACTATGCAATGAATCTATTGCTCCATCGTGGTTTTTTTCTAATGAAAATTTAGATCCCTGGATCTAGTATTTGTAGGATTATGTGTTTCGTGGAGATACTAGAGCTCCAGGACCACTTGGTCTCTAATGGCACAGAAGGCAATACATAGATCTCTCCTCTGGAGTCTAAAGGATATTGAATACAGGGGCAGGACTTCCATTCTTCTGTGATGCCTTGGGATTTTTAAACAAGTGATGATCTTAAATATGAACCTCTAGGGTCTTTCTAGTTATTTATTTTTATTGTATTTTATTTGATTTTGTTTACCAGGAAAGTTCAATTAGATACAATGCCTATTTACAGTGGAGGCCAAGGAGAAAACTCCAAGAAAAAGTTTAAACAAGATCTAAAAAATTAGTTATATGATATGTCTAGTGAGGTACATTCCAAAGGGGGCATTGTGTTCAATAACTGGCCGAATCAATGTTGACTATAAGGGGACAATGGCCTCTTTATATCTAAAATACATTCCTTTGGCAATTAGCTGTACTAAGTAGAAGGACATCCTGATTACTCTTGTTACATGCTGATCAAATGAAAAGGAGTTATCAGCCCAAGTTCCAAGATATTTAATAACATTTATATTTTGGAGTGGGGTATTGTCTGTGTTGTATGCTGGGGTGAGAGGCTGCCTACCAAATGTGACAGTATTACACTGTTTGCCATTTAATACAACAAGTATTTGCAAGTTTTAGGTGTTGCTGAAGGGCTTGGGCATTAAGGATGAGGAGGGAGAAGGTGTGGGGTATTAGGGGTGAGGAGGGAGAGGGGTGTGGGGCATTAGGGATGGGGAGAGAGAGGGATAGTGGGGTATTAGGGATGGGGAGGACAAGTGGAATGGAGGCTTCACAATTACTCCCAGTTAATAGCTGTCAGCAGACTTGATTAGCCAGAGGTCTTTATTCATGGTCTGGAGATCATAAAATAATAACAGCTGAACAAAAGTGGTCTCAACAAAAAGTTCTTTGGAGCACTACTAATCACCTTAATATTCTCTGATAAGGAACTTGCTATGCACATAGTGTTTGTTCTGTCTGTTTGTCAGTTTGCTACCCATCTTAACACATAGGGATCTGTTTGTAATGCATTGAACTTATTGACTATGCTAGAATGGGTGATGGTATGAAATGCCTTGGGGAGGTCAAGGTATACTGTGTGGACAGCAAGACCATTGTCAACAGCCTGTGTTACCCTTTCAGAGAGGTTATCCAGATTTATGAAACAGGATCTACCTTTTGCAAAGGCAAAGTGCTATGAGTCTAAACTGATGAGATGTTTAATATCATCATTTATCAGGTCAGTTATAATATGTTCCATGGCTTTAAAAATAAGATTTTTCAGGCTGAGAGACCTGTAATTACTGGGATCCATGGTGGGGCCACCCTTGTGGAGTGGCATCAACACTGCTGTGCACCAAACCTCTGGGACAAAGCAGGTGCTAAACTTAGGTTCAATAATTTAAGGAGTGTATCTGCCATGGCTTGTTTCATACTGTTTATCAAACAGCAAAGTATATTATTAGGTATGATGGAGGAAGTATTTTTAGACTTGAAGAGCACCCTCAGTACTTGTTCTTTAGTCATGATCGGGGGGGTAGAGAGATTTATGGTAAACAGGTTTTGGATAGTTCATCTATGGAGAAACATTTGCACTGAATTTATTTTCTAGTTGCCAAGATCTGCTAGACCAGTCCAGAGTAGGTTGTGCCAGTAATGTAGGATGCTATTTTTTAGTTTCCTAACATAGCTAGAAAAAAAGGATTTGTTAATTGTCTTTAGCCTCAGATCCTGACCTAGTTTGTGGGCTACTTTAGAAGACCTGGTAGTATTTTTTAAGTTTTTTGTGAAGTTTTTGATATTATCATAATTATGAAGATCTTTTATTCTGCTGTGCATTCCCTCAACTGTCCAGATTTTTACAGAATGTACAGAATTTTGTCTCATATTTTTGGTCTGTTACTTATAACATTTGAAGTTTTATGGCAAATCACTTTTTTGTTGTTGTTGTTGTGTCTTTCGGCTTTTCCCGGTAGGGGTCGCCACAGCGGAACTCCGGTCCGCTAACGATTGGCAGTTGATTTTACGTGCCAAGTTGCCAGCCCTGACGTACAACCTTCAACGAAGGTATGCCCATTCACACATGTCTCCACGGAGAAGATGCTCTAGCTGAGAATCAAACCGGACAGTGTCTTACTGTGAGGAGACAATGCTACCGCAGCACCACCACCAAATCACTAAGGATTGAAATCTTCACATAATGCCATTAAATTGAGTGTCAGACTTTCAGACTTCATATCCTTCTTAAAATGCATGCTAACACAAATCCTGTTATTCTAGTAACCTTTTTAAGTTTATATATAAGAGCAATATTTAAAATTTGTTCCCATTTATGGGCTTTTGTTCCCCCATTATTTTAGGCTTTGTCCAGATTTCTTGTGCTAAGAGGTTGAGAGGTATGCTGCTGTATACTTTAAAGATTTTTGTTTTATTGCAGACTTTATTTGCATTGGTAAACCACTCAGAGCATCCAAGTGCTCCAGATTATGCGGAATGCACCGCATTTACTGAAGAGCAAAGCCACTGTTCCGCATTGAACAGCTGTGGCTCCGCTACAAGGCTTTTGATTGGTTTGTGTACCGCAATTACTGCCAATTGGCATTGCGGTATACAAACCAATGCATAGTTCTGCTGCTATCCACGTTGGCTGTGCTCTGTAGTTTTTGATTGGCTCGTAGACCGCATTTACGGCCAATCATGAACTCTGTCTATGAGCCAATCAAGTAGAGAATCTGAGGAGGACGGGAGTCAATGAGAGCTCCCAAATAGAGGCCAATCATGTTCCTGGAAGCCTTTTTGCACCAAAATGATGGCTTGAAAAAGGCTTCCAGGAATCACAAATTTTACTTTTTTGTGTTCGATCGTTGGAGTTTCAATTTCAACACTAGACTGGAAGAAGGAAGGAGCGGTGCCAGTTGCAGTCCAGATCGAAGACATCAGGGGAGAAGAAGACGGGAGTCAGTGGAAGTTAGCCTGCCTGCCAGGAGAGGTGACTCGGCGAGAGAAGTCTATTTGCAGTGTTATACAAGGGCTGAGATTTTTCTTTCTGCTGTGCTGCTGGACAACCAGGATTTTCAACTTTGTGTATTTGAATTGTATTGAGTTGAGGAGCTCAGCTGAAGTGATAGACAGAGCAGAGGTAAGTGTTTTAGGCCGTAATAGTTGCAAACATTTCCCTTATGCTAGCACAGACCCTGTGATTTTAGCAACTTTTAGTGTGTAAGCAATATTTAGTCTGTATTTGTGCTGCTTGTCCCACAGATCCTGTTCTAGCAACTTTTCTAAGTTTAAAACAACAACATTAAAGTGTCTGTTTCTGCTGCTTGTCCCTAATGTCTGTTATATATATATATTTTTTGGGGGGGGGACTGTATGCCATGACAGGTCCTTGTTCTAGCAACTTTCTAGGTTTATTAAGAGCAGTTTTTAAAGTGTTTGTATGTTTCTGTTGCTTGTCACCCTAGGATGTCTCAAAGTAATTGCCCTTTCTAGGTTTATAAGAGCAATATTTTAAAATGTTTGCATGTTTCTGCTGCTTGTCCACTAGTACGTCTCAAAGTAATTGCCTTTTTTTTTTTTGGAGAAACTGTATGCAAAGACAGGTCTGCTGCTTGTCCCCAATGTCTATTTTATATATATATTTTTTTTGGGGGGGGACTGTATGCAATGACAGGTCCTTGTAGCAACTTTCTAGGTTTATTAAGAGCAGTTAAAGTGTTTGTATGTTTTTGCTGCTTGTCACCCTCGTACGTCTCTGAAACTAATTGACTTTGTTTTTGGATAAAGATAGGTGGGCAAGTGAGCACCAGAGGATTGAAAGTGTCATTGAGGCAAGGAAGTGAAGCATGCAAGCCTTTATAGTAAACAAACGGAGCAGAGATGAGCAAGAGAAGAGGGTGCAAAGTCAGGAAACTTCCAGTGATATGGGTAGGTTATGGCCCTATTGTCTTATATTTTTGCTATTGAGGACATCTTGTAATTTTCCTTTCTGCACTTAGTCCCATTTGTTTCATTTTCTAACACCACTGTTTTGCAAACCTGCTAGGTATAGACTACCCAGACTGCAGTGAGGACTGGGATGTAGATACAGCTCACACCCCAAAGAAGAGAAGATACACAATTTTTCAGCCAAGCTGGGCAAGTGCCTTTGACTGGCTTTCTATGAGTAGGCGCGGAGTGAAATTTGCCTTCTGCAAGACTTGTAACACGGATTTCACAATCCATCATGGGGGCCGACATGACCTGCAATGACATGCTAACAGTGAGAAACACAGGCAGAATTGCAAGCATGCAGCTGGAAGATCTATGGTGGATTTCTTTGGACCACAGAGTTTAGCAAATACAAAGGTGGTTGAGGCAGAGATTGGTTTTGTGTCTCTCCTTGCTAAACACAACTTATCATTTGCAGAAGGAGAACACATCCTGAAATTTATGAAGAAGTGTGGAGAGGATCAAGATGTTCTCCTTAAAATGACATGTGGAGCGACAAAGGCAGCATGCATTGCACGGGATGTGCTGGGGCCTCATTACCAGAATGATGCTGCAGCAGCCTGCCAGAAATCACCATTCTGTGTGTATATGGACCAAAGCACAGACATGGGAGATGACAAACTGTTAGTCATCCTTGTTGGTTACCTTGATGAAAAGGCAAGCAAAAATGTGACAAGGTTCCTTGATATGCCAGAATGTGTGTCCGGAACTGGACAAGCAATGTTTGATTCTTTAATGTCCAGCCTGACAAAATTTCACATTCCAGTTTCCAACATTGTGGGCTTTTCTTCTGACAATGCTGCCTCAATGATTGGAAAACACAATTCTGTGCTGTCTCGTTTAAAGGAGGTGAAGCCCACAATTGTAAACATGGGGTGTCTCTGCCACTTGGCAGATCTCTGTAGTAAGGCTGCTGTAAAAGCACTACATTCACCAATTGAAGAACTTGTATCAGATCTGTATTGCCATTTCAGTTCCAGTGCACAAAGACAACAAAAACTTCAGGAATTTACTTTGTTCACAGATACTGACCCCCTAAAGATCATTAGACATGCACTTACTAGATGGCTCAGTCTTGGTAAGGTTATTAACAGAGCCCTGGACATGTGGCCAGCTCTAAATTCATATTTTCTGTCTGCAGAGCCAAGGTCTGCTAAGATTGACTTAATTTCTAAAAACTTGCAGAGTCATGAAGTGCATATGATTTTTATGTTCCTTAAGTATGCACTGTAACCCTTACTGGAGTTCAACATACAGCTTCAGAGCAGAGAAAGTCAGCTGCTGACACTGCATGCCACTGTGCATAAACTCCTGCAGCAGTATGCTGGCAGACTCCTCAGACCTGCATCTGCTGTCAGACTAATCAAACACAGTGATGTGTCAGTGTTGACTGACAGTAGCTGTGTTCTACCAAATGGTGAACTTCGTATTGGCTATGAAGTCAAGCAGTACATGAACAGCCATGAGGAGGATATTGCTGGCACAGTCATTGAATTTAACTTTTATAAAAAACTTGCAGCTTTTTATGCTGCAGTGCTGCAGAAAATGCTGAAAAAGTTTCCCATGCAGGATCACTTACTGAAAGACGCTGCATTACTTATTAATCCAGCCAAAAAATTGGACATTTCTTCAGGGCTTGTCAGAGATGTTGGCTTCCGTCTGGGTGTATGTGAAAATGATGTTGAGGCCGAAGAACTAATCGATGAGTTCACCCAATATCAGATCGAGGACACTGGGAATCTAACAGGCCCAGTAGATGGGCCCCACTCATGTGTGTCACAGTACTGGACACACCTTCTGAGGGACCTTTGCACTGAAGGGAAACTGCCAGTCTTTAAGCAGCTGATGATGAGCCTACTTTGCTTGCCACACTCTAATGCACAAGCGGAAAGGGCATTTAGTATGGTGCGGAAAGTGAAAACTGAACTGCGTCAGTCTCTGAGTGTAAAAACACTGAACTCTTTGTTGGCAATTAAAATTAATGAAGAACTGGATGTCTGTGATATTAAGCTGCCAAATCCTGTTTTAGAGGCTGCCAAGAAAGCCACAGCAGCATACAATAAGTCTACATCTGACGTATGATAGGATGTTTAACTTGGTCTAAACTTTGTGTGAATTGCAATATGTCTGTTTACAAAAATAAAAATCACATTTACTACATGTGTTAGAGGCTGCCAAGAAAGCCACAGCAGCATATAGTATTACAGTAAGTCTACATCAGACATATGATAGGAATAGGATGTTTAACTTGGTCTAAACTTTGTGTGAATTGCAATATGTCTGTTTACAAAAATAAAAATCACATTTACTACATTTTCTAAGTGCTGTTTCATTTACTTATGGTGTGGTTATGGTATTGCAGATTATCAAAGGTTTTTGGATCTGAGAAGTGTGGTATTGAATGTTACAGTTCTACCAAGCCCTATGGCAATGGCGCATTTTCGCGCAGTGCGAAAATAGGGTGTTCCACATTTTGACCATTTGTCACACATTGTTAGGGTCTGTGTTCCACATTGGCCACTTAAGAGGTTGAGACCTATGCTGTTAAAGAGTAAAACAATTTCAATGTATGTTAGAAGAAACATTTGGAAAATAGTATGTTTATGATGATATTATCTTTGTAAGATAGAAAAGTAATTTGTTATAACTACTGTATACTAGAAAACAGTCAAGTGGTGTATATATATATATATATATATATATATATATATATATATATATATATATATATATATATATATTATAGAATGTGGATTGGAAGGTATATTTTATTTTATATACTTCATAATGGATCATGGAAAGTACTTGCAATGTTTTATGACTTTACAAAGCATAATTGATTGTTTTAGTTATAAAATATTTATTCTTTTGTTAATCATTCAATAAAACCCTAGTCTTTTCAATAAATACATGGGATATTTTACATCCACTAAGCTACTTTCTACTTGCAAAGGTGAGACTTCAGTTTAACATCTTATTTCAAGGATAATGGCACAGCAGTGCCACACCCCCTTATGTTATACTACACCATCAGTACTAAAAGTGAATTCAAGCACTTGATACAGGAACAGAACCCATAGCCTCGTGGTTTTCCAACATCAAAGGTTAGCATGCACCTGTTGAGCCACTGGTACTCATCACTGCACTAGCATAACTCTTGTTTAAATATTCTTACTCCATTATCACTGAACCTCAGACGAAGTAGCAACAAATGGTTCTGCAAATAATAAACCTTACACTTAATTGGTGTTAACAAACCTTACCCTTGACTGGTGTTCCCATAACCTCAAAGTGATAATAATTAAGTAGGGGGTATGGTATATAGTCTCCAACACTCGGGATACTAGAGGACTTACTCCCTGCAAGCATATATTTTGCTAGGATGAATTTGATTTTTTTGTGTTTCTGGGTATTACATTTTGATTATCTTTTCAATTCAGGCTGTTTATTGAGCTAGTTTGCAACCCACCTAGTGATATAGGGGTTGATGCCTAGCTTAGTGAGTTTTTTTATGTGCAATAATTTAAATAAATGTGAATCCTGGAAACAATGTAGAATAACATTCCTTATACCTTCATGCCCACTACTTCAATATTATAATTTTGAGGAAATATATTCTTGAGGAAATGGAACACAACTATGTTTTTCTTCAAAACTCACTATTTCCTTTTCCAGAGTTTGTGCAATTTTTATTTATAGTATTAAAATAATGCACGTTTTGATTATATAATGTTAAGGAACATAAAATACTAAACTTTGATTTAAATCTCAGTATTTCCATTCCCTTAGTTTTTACAGCTTTTGTTTACAATATTAAGGAATAGGTATCTGACATGTGGGGGGGCCTCAACCCCCCCCCCCCCAACAGTCTCCATTTTGCAGATGTGCAAGCTTTTCTATAAAAATGCATACAAAGTTACATTGAATACATCTGTTTTCACACTACTTCTTCTTCCACATATTTAAACAAATCTTAGGTTGCAGTTTAACATACCTGTATGGATATAAATTTATTCACAGTTAGGTGTATAGGGTAACTTGTTAAAAACAAATGCAATTTGCTGTATATTTTACAAAGTTACAAAGACTTGACTTGCATGCATTGTGTTGACATTTTACAAAGAAATATTGCAGTTTATTGGCTTTTTGAAGTAATATTACACAACTAAGAAATGACAGCACCCTAGCAAGCAAACTACAGCTGTGCATACTCGAATGGCACACAAGAATATAGATGAATGCTGGGCAATATTTTACAACTTCATCAATAACCTGACTATCTCGGTTATTCCCATAAGTAACACACACATGGAAAAAATCAATTCCACCATGGTGGACCAGTAGTCTTGAACACAGTATATAAACAAAAAATAAATTATGGATGAAGTATAAGAACATACCAGATATAAGATATAAAATTAGATACAACAGGGAAAATAAATTCTTTAGGAAAATGAAAAAAAAGAGCTTAGTGCAGTTATGAAGTAAGGTTAAGGGTAGAATCTAGCCTAGCACAATAATAAGGCGTTGTTTAAACATTTACATTTATATGGGAAGGATTTTACTTATTGTATTAGTTTAACAGAAGATGATTTAAGACTTAGTTGATATATTTTTCATGGTTTAGTATGTAGTAGCTATATATATATATATATATATATATATATATATGTATATATAGAGAGAGAGAGAGAGAGAGAGAGAGATATGGAATTATTTCAACAATTCAAGGTTTAAGTAAGAATAATGGACTTTAGGTTGCAAGAGCACATATAATTTTGTATTTCTTTTTTCAAAATGAACAAAAATGTACTTCATTCAGCCAAGATAAAATGCAGTTTGAAAGCTGCGCAGTTAAAAGGAAGTAAATTTAATGTTTAGCTTAAGTATTAAACCCAAGCTAGAACAGCTGTTAAATCAAACAGTACCTTTTTTGCATTTAGTCCAGAATGGTATTTAGGCTGACTGATTTTTCTTTCTCTTTCTCTGCACCTCTGTACTATAATACATCCCAGCGATAAATCAATGTACTTGCAGTTCTCATTCATATTAAGAACTTCTCCTTCACTTCAGAAATCTTACACAGAGTACAGACTTCTCTTCAGCTTTGGAACTCTCACACATAATAGGAAACTTATTTTCTACTTCAGAACTTGCAGCCTCAGGCACTTATTTGCCTCTTCTCAATTCTGCCTTCAACTTTACACAAAAGTTTTGTGGAGACTCTAAGTAATCCTCTCTATACCTAGAAGACAGAAAGTATATTTCATTAAGGGGCAGTAGCCCTGATATAGCTCTGGAGGCAGATCTGTCCATCCATCTATACACAACCCCATTTCCCATTTTACATATGGGGTCAGGCGTCACTTCAACAGTGACAATCATCTAGAGCCAAGAACCACACTACTGGGTGGCTGTGCTAAGGAGAAAATTTGCCTTCCTGCTTCAGACTGCCTGCCTATTTCATACTCTCTGATACATCTGACTCTATATTCAAGAGTGCTATTCCTTAAATGGGCAGTCATTAACCCCATTACACTCCCCCACTGCAGAACATCTGTTTCTAGGTCTGCCAGATGGACTGTAAGCTAAGGATAGCCCCTTCACATTTAAATGACTATGGCAAGAACATTAGTGGATCTTGAAGATAAAGAGCTTCTGGGTGAAAACCTATGAAGATAATTTCAGGTTAGAATCTTTCGCCTGTAGAGCCATTGTAGATGAGCATGATTAGTGATTAATTTAAAATTCATCCCCAAAAAGCAGTATTTTAGAGTAGTGAAAGACCATTTTATGGCAAGGCATTTTCTCTTAATAGCCAAATAAATCTCTCATCACTGCCGCATTTTCTAAATATATGACAGATGTGGTGCTCATCTCCATGCATAACCTGAGACAAGACTGCTCCTCTGCCTACTTCAGTGGCATCTGTGTACATTTAGAACTACTTGGAAAAAATTTGGTGGTATTAGTTTTCATTTTGAGCAATGTGTATCTTTCAGTAGCTTAAAAGCTAATTCTGCATTAACTTTCCACTTAATTTTCAAAGGATGCTTATTCCTGGACAGGTCAGTCAGTGGCAAACAATAGGAGGAAGATTAGGAATACACTTATGATAATAACGAGCCAGACCTAAAAAAGCCTTGACTTTTTTTGTAATGGGTGATGTGGGCCAGTTTTGTGCTGCTTCAAAATTTTCAGCGTGCGATTTCAGTATTCCTCAGTCTATTATTTAAGTCAATAGAGTGCTTCTGCCATGCATAAATTGCATTTATCTGGGTTACGAGACAGTCCATCTTTGTGCAGGGAAAATAAGATGCTTTGAATATTAGATAAATGGCTTTCCCGGTCCTCAGAAAATATTACCACATCACCCAGGAAGGCTGCTGCACACCTGTTATAGAGTCTAAGAAGTTTGCTCATCAGCCTCTGGAACATTACAGATCCTCAAGTGAGTCCAAAAAGCAGGACCCTGTAGTGAAATATTATATCTGATGTGGAAAATGGCATTTTCCTAAGCTTCTGGGACTACTAGCCTTTGGTTACATCCAAAGTGGACAGAAACCTAGCCTTGCCCAATTTTCCATTCAGGTTGTCCATTCAGAGCACTGAATATGAATCAAAATTAGATACACTGTTTAATTTTCTGAAGTTGTTGCAAAACTTTATAGACACACCAGGTTTGGGAACCAGTACAAGAGGGTTATTCCTCTTACTTTGGGATTCTGCTATGATCCCACATTTAAACATTTTTTATACTTCTGTCCTAGCTGCTTGGCACTAGGATTCCAGATTTCAGTACAGTTTCAGATTTACTTTCATACCTAGCATCTTTTCTATATTGCTGTGAATTAAACTGGTTCCACCAGGCAACTCTGAAATTGTGTCCTTATTCCTGAGTAAAACAAATTCCTTTATTTCTTATTTCTGAGAAACTGATAATGTCTCCTCGATTTTGACTTGAAGGTATACTGCAAGAACCTCAACTTCTTCTGCAAATATACTTTCACCAGAAACTTCAGTTTCTCTCCATTGTTTCGGTCTGTTTTTGTGGTAGAATACTTCTGGCTTCCTTTGTTTTCAGCAGTGAGTACTAAGACAAGTACTTTATCTCCTGATTTGTATTCTTTTTGTTATATACTTTCTGTTATGTCTCCTGTCCTACTTCCATATTCTTTTGTTATATTCATTACGTTTCCTAACCTGTCCTGCAGGTGTGAACAAAAAATATATAACATTGAGTTTTTTTTTTTTGCTGGAGGTAATTTTTTTTTAATATCTAGCAATCCTTGGGGATATCTGTCATACAGTGGTTCAAATAGTGTGAATCCAGCTGAGGTACAACTAAGATAAGCTATGGAAATAGCTGGTCTCAATTTCTACCATCCAGATATATAGCATTTGATAATACAGACCTTGGCATTTTAATAAAGTGCTAAACTAGCCCATTAAATGTCTGTGGTGCATAGATGTCCTTAGTTATTACACTTTAAAATCGCAAAGTTCATGCAATACTTTAAACATGAATGGAGTATCTTGATCAGTAAGAATTTATCTGGGAATTTCTTCCCTACAGAAAAAGCTGTATTAGTTTCTTTACTATAGATGTTGTATTGTCTCCTTGCAGGGGTGCTACCTTAGGAAATTTTATTTATGACCTCAGAGTTGATTATGCAAGTAGAGAAGAGTATGGGTGGAATTATACGCCTTCAACATGCTCAGAAAGAGAATTTGACAAAAATGGTTGCTGCACAGTTATTTCATATATGTGGATAAACACAATAATATGTGTCATAATGCTAAACCTTTGCTTTCCTCACACATACATAAATACATAAACAGCTGCTGGATATTATATGCATGGTCTGCATTGTCTGAAAATGATTAGAGTATATTTTAATGTCAGTGTGCAGTGCATTAGAATAGGCCTGATCAATCCCTTAAAGCTTGTTACTTTCCTGTCCAGAAAATAAGATGTTCACATAAAGCCACATGCCTTTCAGTGGAGTGATTTCCATACATATTTTAGAATAAGGTCACCCATATGCTTTTGAATGGGCAAATAAGTTTGTGGGTGTGACATTTTAATAGCTAGTAATGTATTCAGATAGGGGTCTGGTCTTGTCTTTCGACTTTTCCCGGTTAGGGGTCACCACATTGGAACTCAGATCCGCTCATGATTGGTAGTAGATTTTTACGGTGCCAGGTTGCCAGCCTGATGCCCAACCTTCAACGAAGGTATGCCCATTCACGCTCGCACCTACCTACATGTCTTTAGTGTCACTCGACTTCAGGAAGGACATGCAAACTCCACATAGAAAGTGCTCCAGCCAAGAATCAAATGGGAGAACCTCTTGCTGTGAGGCGACAGCACTAACCGCTGCACTACTGCTATACAACACTAACCACTGCACCACCACGATAGGGGTCTGGTACTACATTAAAATCATCAACTAATAATATTTAACTGTTCTACTCTGCTTTATGCATAGTGGTTTAGTTCTGAAGGCTTTTGCAGTGCCTGGTTTCCCTTGCTAATGACCAGTCTGCTTTCCACTCTCTCATTGGTTAAAGTAATAAGAAGAATTGCAATGCTTGGCATTACATTCTTTATGTATTATGTTGAGTTCAGACATTAGAAGCATAATAGTAGAAGAGTCATTTGTTACACGACACATAATAGTGAAATGGCATTGTAATGAAATTATAACTGTAATTTCATGAAATGTTTAGCTGGCTTCTTAAGGCCATAACTTACAAAATTACTACTTTTCATAATTTTAGTTAAAGATGCAATAAATCAAAGCCAGATTTTCAGTGTAAAACACTTTATTTATTATTCTCTGCTGACCAATTTCTTCATGCAACTATGGAACTTTGGATTTAAATATATAAAACAAAGCCCATTGCTTCCAGCTCTAGCATCACTGCTTGTTTCTAATATTTGAATGTTTGGTGCTATGGCATTTTATTTAATTCAACTGATAAGTGCACTAAAACAGCATTTACAATATTCCACATTTCCAACAGTAAGTGTAGCAAAATATCCAGCAGAGTAAAATGGTATTTAATTTAAATATGTGTTAAATATCCCCTACTTCAGGAATAACTGTTATATTCTGAAAATGTATCATCTTTGCTACACAGAAATATTGAGCTGATCGAGAAAAATAGATGTAATAGGAATTAATTGGGATCCATGCTGTAGACATGCAAGACAATAGACTACATAACTTACAATAAGTAGACAAGTGTCTGTATGTAAAATGTCACATGTTACATGGAGTGTGATGAATGGCAAAATACTAAAACTAATTTCTTTGTATTTACTGTAATCTCTCAGAATGCTTGAAAGTAGAAATAAGAGACATATAAGCAGCAACACTACATGCTTCCAATTGTGAGTTTCTGTAAAGTGGAATTAAAATACATTGTCAGGCCATTATTTTATTTTTGTTTTGTTTTGTTACATCTAGACATCTGAAATGTGCACAGATAACAAAGTATCTATTTTTTGAGTATGAGAGCTGTCTTTAAATGAAAATGACTGCTATCATTTGGTCATTATTCTGGCTTTACACGATCAATGGGATTTGTATGAAGCAAGTTGCAATACTTTACTGTGACTACTGGATGTATGAAACAAAGCTGAAGTATATTTATTGCATAGCCATTATTTTTTCACAGACAACCACAGTGTACATAGTCAACAAAGTGGCTATAACTGTTGGAAAGGAGAGAAGGCTCTCGGTGGATGAAAGTATCTTACTCTCTTGCCATGTGCTCATTAAAACAAATCATTAATATGGGTTTGCAGAGCAAGTGTGCATTTGTGAGAAATGATATTGGAATACTCCACTGTGGCTACACTGGCTAATATCTATGTATAACAAACATAATATAAGTTATTGTGACCATTATTTTATCAGAATTGGATGTCCAAAGTTTACTCTGTTGGCACAGTGGCTATAAATACTGGGTAGATGCAGGGGCATGACCAATGGATGAAATTAGTTTACCTTCTTGTCATCTGCTCATTTTTAAAAAGTCTTTAGTCTGGCTTTGCAAGATGAATGTGCATTTGTGAGAAGTGATTTAGAATGTTTTACTATGGCTACTGTGAGTTTATGTGAAACAAACTTGAAATACATTACTATGGTCATTTTTATTTATGTTATTCAGTTTACAATAACTGAATACATAGTTAACAGTGTGAATATAATTGTGGGTATGGGGTTGTCTGTCAATGAACCTGACTGACCCTGTTGTCATGATCAAATTAAAAAGTCATTAGTCTGGCTTTGTAGGACTAGTTTGCATTCACGCAAGGTCATGTGAAATACTTTACTATGACCATTGGTATCATAATCAGATATGTGAGGTGTACACAGTCAAAGTCATTGTTATTGATAAGTATGGCCATTGATGAATTGTAATGGCTACAGTATAAATGGTCTTTTATGGTTCAAATGTGGGACTACTATAGGTACTTGTGTGGTAGCAGCTCTCAGTACACTGGCATGCTACAATTTGCTCAAAAAAACTCAAACTCCCACTAGCCTGATATCTGACTTGTACATAGCTCACCCCACACCCAACCCTATACAACTGCATAGCCCTGCCCTAACCTAAACTCAAAACCTAAAACTGCCACTGAGCTTCCAGCCCAGGTCCTCTTTCCTTTACGCTAAACCTACACTCCCTCTCCCTATCCCTAAAGTCTCTGATCCATCCCTAAATTTAAACTCCCCACCAACCCCTTAAACCTAGACCCCCCTTACCACACTTCCTAGCCCAAGTCCTTTCTTCTTTACTCTAAACCTCTACTCCCTCTTTCTAACCACAAAGTCTCTGATCCCTCCTTAAACCAAAAACTCCCCTCCTGTTCCCTAAACCTAAAACTCCCTTCCTACTTCCCAATCATAAAATCCCACTCCCACTCCCACTCCTTAAGCCTAAAATTCTTCTTCTTCTGCTTCCTTCCCATTGCTGCTAACCCTAAATCATATTTGAGTTTGAGCATGAGCTGCAGCCTACCTGAGCTACAAAGAGTTTGAGCTCCTAGATTTGAGACAGTGTTTTTGAGTGCTTGGGATGCAAGCATCTATAATACTCCCTTAAACTGTTCTAAAACAGGTAATTTTGTTATTATTGTTTCTCTTCTTTATGTAAAAATGTTCAAGAATACAAACTTAAACCACTCTCAAAGAAATGTTGCTTTTTTGCCAGAAAATAAATTATAAAGAATACAAATGTAAACATACGCAAAACAAATTTTGCATTGTTAAGCAAAGTATTTAACAAACATATAATTTAAAACAATCTAGCAGATGTGTGCATTTAAAATTATTAGGATGTTGAATCCAAATGAACATGTGCATTTATGCATGGCCTTAGAAATGTGGAGAGAACTCATGGTTTTAGAATTGCCTGGAGTCCAATGTATACTTAATCTATTACTGGCTACAGTCACTAATAAACTGCTCCCACTGCATGTGAATCCTGCTACAGTCAGTAATAAATTGATACCTCACTATTTGAATCACTAGTAATCTGTCCCCCCCAGTATGTGAATGCTGCTGCCATCCCGTGTAAACTGTTCTCTTAGTATATGAATACTGCGAGTCACTAGTAAACTATTCCATCAGTAAATGACCACTGATACCATCATTAGTGAACTGTTCCTTCTGTATATGAATGTTGAAACAGTCACTAGTAAACTATTCCCTCAGCATGTGAATGCCGCTACCATCACTAGTAAAGTGTTCTCTTAGTATGTGAATACCGCTAGTCACTAGTAAACTGTTCCCTCAGAAAACGACTGCTGCCGCCATCATAGAAAACTGTTCCTTTTGTATGTGAATGTTGAAACAGTCACTAGTGAACTATTCCCTCAGTATGTGAATACTACTACAATCACTAGTAAACGCTTCCCTCAGTAAATAACAGCTGCTGCCATCACTAGTAAACTGTTCATCCTGTATGTGAACGTTGAAAAAGTCCCTCACTGTATGAATGCTGCTACCATCAGTAGTAAGGGTCTATGTTCACGAATCGAATACAAATTACAGCAAACGCCTTATTATCAAACATTAAACAGTGAAACTTTAAATTATCAAAAATACTTAACATCGAAAAATAATTCATTAAATTTATCATAGTTGGCCAACATCAAAAACAAAATCAACCAAGGTGGGGAGCTTCAGCCCCACACCCACCCTAACTGCATATACCAACTCTGAGATCGCACTACAGTGGGGAATAGGGCAAATTTAAAAAAAAGCTTCCTTTGCTTACCTTATACATCATGGTACTTTCTGGTTGCTGGCTAGCTATGGTAATTAGATGAATTATTTTACAATGTTATGCATTTTAGATAGTTTAAAGTTTCACTGTTTAAAGTTCAGTTGCAAGGCGTTAGCTGTAATTCACATTCGATTTGCAAATATAGACCCAGTAGTAATGCTGCTAGCATCACTAGTAAACTGACCCTTCAGTGTGTGAAAGGTGCTGCAATCACTGGTAACCTATTTCTTCAGTACTGGAATACTGCTAGTCACTAGCTACCTGTTTTCTTATTATATAAAAGCTGCTACTTTTCACTACTAACCTATCCCTTTGGCATAGGGAGACTGTCACTGTAACTAGTAAACTGTTTTCTCAGTATATAAGTACTACATTTTCAATGTAGAAGCTGCTATAGTTATTACTAAACTGTTCCCCCAGTGCATGAATGTTGCTGTAGTCACTAATAACCTGCTTCCTTAGTCTCTGGCTCATGGACAGAACCCACATGGTAAGAGTTGCAGGAGCTAGGTCTGACTCAAAACCGGTTACAAGTGGCATTCCCCAGGGCTCAGTCCTAGGACCCCTCCTGTTCGGCATATACTTCTCAGAGGTACAGGGAAGCACAGGAGGACTATGGCTGACCAAGGTCACAGATGACTGCAAACTAGGGGCTATAATTGACTCTCTGGCTGACACAGACATCCTCCAAAAGGGTCTCACTGAGACAGATACCTGGTGTCAAAACCATGGCCTCAAGCTAAATGCCAAAAAGTGCATAGTCATCCCCTTTGGAAAAAAACAAAGTACCCACAAATTACCACATAGGTGGTAGCCCCCTAAATACGGAAGACGAAATAAGGGATCTGGGGACCGTAGATAGTAATCTCTCCTTTGATAATCACTTTGCCAAAGTGGTTAGAAAATCCTTCTATGTGGCCCACCTAATTACAAAAGGGTTTGCATCCAGATCAAAAGAGGTCATTGTGCCCCTCTACACATCACTCATCGGACCCATCATAGAGTACAATGTCCCATTTGGGATGTACCTTACAAGACATCTGCAACAGCTGGAAAGACCACAGAAGTACCTCACCAAGAGAATAACTGGCCTCAAACAGATGCCCTATGCAGCTCGACTGAAGAAACTCCAGCTGTACTCGGTTGCATACCACCTACTCAGAGGTGATCTCTGCCTGACATACAAGGCCATGTCCAACCCAGAACTGATGGACATGCTCCATCTAAAGAAAACCATATCCCCTCGAGCCACACGCTCTAGGGATCTAAACCTCACCACAACAATAGATAGGACGTGCAGGAGGGATAGATTCCTGTCCCAGAAACTTCCCATGTTCTGGAGCAAGATTCCAATCTACATTAGGCAGAGCTCCTCACTAACACTCTTCAAGAGAAACCTTGATGAGTGGATGGGAAACAGGAAGTTTACCCCGGGGATCACTTCAGTGGCTCTGCTGGACAGAGGCACAGGGAACTAATCTAAGGGGGGGTGAAATCCAACACATTCCAACTAGGCTTGTAAATGCCTTTGGGCAGGTAGCCTAGTACCTACCTATAAACCTATGTGAATGCTGCTATAGTTACTGATAACTTGTTCCCTCATTATAAGAACATTGTTATGATCACTAGTAGCTTGTCCTCTTATATATGAATGCTGCTGCAGTCACTAGTAACCTTTTTCCTCAGTTTGTGAATTCTGCTACAGTGATTAATAACCTTTTTCCCTTGGTATGTGAACAACTGTCATGGTCAACAGTAACCTGGTCTTGCAAAATGTAAATGCTGCTGTAGTTACTAGTGACCTGTTCCCTCAGTATGTGAATGCTGCTGTGTTCACTGCTAAATTGTTTTCTATGAAGTCAGTGTTGTTACGATTACAATAAACTATTTCCTCAATATGTGAACAATACTATGGCCACTAGTAAACTGTTTTCCCGTATGTGAATGCTGCTATACTTACTAGTATAACTGTTTCCTTTGTGTATGTTCCTATTGTCACAAGTAAACAGTTCTCTATGTGTAAGTTCGTGTGTTCAGCAGAAAACTGTTTCCTCAGTATGTAAGTAGTGGTAAGGTCATCATCAAACTGTTTTCTCAGTATGTGTGCATTATATGGTCATTAGTAAACTGTTTCTTTAGTACAAGAATGCTGCTACAGTCACCATAAATTGTCTCCTCAATATGTGAATGCTGCTTCAGTCACATGTAAACTGCTCCCTCAATATGTGAATGCTGTTACAGACAATTAGTAAACTGCTTCTTCAGTGTGTAAACATGGCTACAGGTCAGAAATAAGCTGCTTTCTCAGTAAGTGAAAGTTGCTATGGTCACTAGTAAAGTGTTTCTTCAGTATTTGAAAACTGCTATAAACACTAGTACCCTGCTTCTTCAGTATCTGCAAGCTACTACAATCACTAATTAAACTGCTTCTTCAGTATATGATTGTTCCTACTGTCAGTTTCCTCAATAGATGGAGGGTAAGGATTCTAATTGTTTCTTTAGTATTTATTTGCCTTTTTATCCTGAAAATCTGACTGAGTCAATGGCCCGTTTTCAGTGGAGACCCTGGGAGAAAATCTCCACAACAGCTTCAAAAACATTTAAACAGTAATCAATGAGTAATTATATACAAGGGGAGAAAAGCAATGCAACAGATTAAATATTTTAAAATGGGTTAGGGTGAAAGGCTCTACAAAAACACATACAAAAATATTGTACGTTTTTGGCTAAGTAGTTATATACAAGGGGAGAAAATCCCTACAACAGATAATAACACAGCAGATTGGAATACATTTACAGAAATATTACTAGGATAAACTGCAATCAAGAATACAATATGTATTGCAAGTAGCAAGACACTTTGCAGAAGTGGATAGCTTATGTTAAGTAAACTAATATATAGTTATTCAAAATATTGACTATATTTCTGATAAAATATGGAGGTAAGAAATAATATTCTGCTGTCAAAACAAACAGAAGAATAGAATTAACGAGCATGAGGGAAATATTAGGAACATGTGTAATGATATGAGGTATTGCTAGCTATGCCAGGAGATGTAGGGCAGTGGATGTGTAATATATGACAGCATAGCTAGCTGGAGTTTTGTAAAGAATTATATGTCATTTATACAGCAAACTGATTTGTACAGATGCTTGTGCTGAAAAATGCATTTGTAAAGCTGCTTGTGTTAAAAATGTACTAATAGTGTATCCTGCTGGACAGCAAAGAAATACACTTGTATGTCAGGCTGAATTATAACTGTCAAAATGAATATTGTAACAGAGGATACTGGAAGAGAAGAGGTTAACTCAGACCCAGCTAACTTTTAGAAAAATATCTGAAATTAAATTGCTTAATTTAGGCCACAAAGATTGTAAAAAGTCTATACTAGGAAGCCTTCTGTATTGTCCTTGGAGGTGAACTAATTGCTACTCTGGAATGGTGGAAGTTTGAAATTGTTTTATAACTTCCAGAAGCTGTAACACATTTTAGCAAAGCTCTATGTGTGTGTATTATTGACACACGTGCTAGATTCTGGTTCAGTTGCTAGGAAAGGTTGTAGTATGGGAGCCAGAGTCAGATGACCAGATGTATGTGATATCATTCTGTAATCCAGGACTAAAATTATGTTTTAAATGAGACAGAAGTCTCAGAACAGTCTGTTTTTGTCACCTGTCAAAGAAAGATCTCTCACCCACTTCATCTTGCCTTGCTTTAGTAAGGTAGCAGGGAATAGTAATTCTTGAGATCAGTCAGGAGCATATAGTGAGATTAGTTAAGTACTGTTTTTCTGTATCTGTGTGAATCTATTATTCTGTGTTATTTTAATATTTCTTGTGATTGAAACTCTGGTGTTTATTATAAATAGATATTTAGTATTTTCATGTTCCTTTATTATTTATTATTAAATATATTTAAAGTTCTCATTGTGGCTAGTCCTTTAGAGAATATTTAACCTTTGAGAGTACTTACATTTATTTGGTGACACTGTGGCCACTCCTGAGATCCTTGTCACATTAGTCAGACACTACCATTTGATTAATACTAATTTCACTCAGTATAATAGGGTACCCTTGTAAGAACCTTAGAGTAGCTGGATTTGGAGTGTCTGGTGGCAGTAACTACCTTACAATCTGAGCAAAGGGTAGCAGAGTGAGTAAATATGTGTCAGTGTGTGTGTGTGTGTGTGTGTGTGTGTGTGTGTGTGTGTGTGTGTGTGTGTGTGTGTGTGTGTGTGTGTGTGTGTGTGTGTGTGAATGTAGATCAACTCTCAAAGAATGTGTATGTCATCTACTTGGAGCAGGGAGACAGTACACTGGTTTCACAGAGAGAGTGCTGGAGGACTTGGTTTGGACACCTGGCTGAACTCCACTCTACAGCTGTGCCAGTGGAGAGTCTTAATGGGTCTCTGGAGTGAGAGAGAGAGGGAAACCCAGGTCCCAGATTGAGTGTGCTCCCTGTGTGCTCTTAAGGGAAATTGTGCTTGATACAGAGAGCTGCATCTGGAAATATTGTGTGCATCTATCTTATTCCAAGTGATTGTCCTTCACTGGTATCAGTGGTGAGGATTCAGGCTCCTTGATTAGTGGCCAAGAGGAGGGAACATCACACATGGATACCGAGCTGATTATTATTAGAAAGATGAAAATGTTATGGAAGGACAAGAGAAAGGAAAATATATAGTAGTAAGTGTTGGCTGAAGAGGTAGAAGAGCATACATTAGTAGTATGATATCATTAAAGTGAGAGCTTCTTTTGTTGTTAGGCCATTATTACGTGCTAATATATGGAGGTGTTACTGAATTTAGACTGAGAAAGGCATAGTTATAGTGAATAGGTGGTCATGCATCTATTTTGAGGGTTGTGCGTGTACAGTTTCAGGTGTCTGGTAGATATTTTGTAGATTAGTCTTGAAATTGAAAATGTTGCTAGTATGCTTAAGGGATAATTATGGGGGACTGATGTACAGAACTACAGGAATGGGCTACATAGCTGGAATACAAAGAGGTTCCTGATGAAAGGTGTTGTTTGTAGGTAATGAAGAGCATTTTGTTTTCAGATCAAAGTGGCCTAGCAGAGGGATATATATATATATATATATATATATATATATATATATATATATATATATATATATATATATAGAATTCCTGTAGTAGGGCTTTGCTTTGTTCTGATTTGTACATTAATTTGTGGACTAAGAGTAGCTGGGTATAAGTGAGTTGCTTGGGTAATTTAAGCCAATGAAACTGTTTTAGGGCTCAGCAGTACTAGGTTCTGTTTGATGAGTTAGTGACAAATTTTGCTATTTATTTTAGCACTAGTTTAGTTTATTTTGGATGGAAAATGTAAGGTTAAGCAGTACTGGAGAGCCATATAGTAAAGTGGGAAGTAGGAGTGCAGAGGCCAGGAATTTTCTGGATGAACCAGTTAAGTATTTTTTTGTTTTGTTTTGTAGTGTCCCTAATTTTTGGTGAGTTTTTATGACAGCCTGTTAGACATGTAAGTCAAATTTGAGGTTATCATCAACTGTCATCCAGTAGCTTGGTATGGAGGATAACTTCTCATCTTGTCTGCATTTATTACACACCAAACTATCCAAGAACAATTGCTTGGGCTACCCAGCTACTAAGTCTATTTTTCACAGGCAAGTAATCAGGCAACATGACTAAAAGGACTACTGAAGAGAACAGAGATAAACATATGGAAATTATTAACTGCACATTTTCGGTTAGTGATTAAGGTTTACAGAACTAGATTTCCAAGATGGCTACACATTGAGTAACAGCTTAATTCTGGTTATCCTAGTGTGAAAATAGAAACTTAGCAGAAAAAGCCAGTGGTCCTGGATTTATGAGTAAATTTCAGTAATTAACTATTAAGTGGACTGATTGGATGCCAGGAAAAAAGAAATACAGAGGACCTGAAGGAGAATCAGCTACAAAAAACATTGACTGTGAAAGTACTGTAGCTGCTCAGCAAACAAAAGTGCAAGCTCCAGACATGACTTCCAGTAACCTTGAGGAAAGTATAGGTCAATTTCCTTACAGACCTGACTAAAATAAATGAAACACTAATGGAGTATATCAACTCAAACAATAAAAGGCTGAAAAAATGGAAGAAGCTTTCAACAGATACTCAGATGAGATGAAAAAAAACTGCAAAACTCAGAGGTTGAAATGAAGAAATGTCTGGTGGAACATGAGACTGCACAAGAAGAGATGTTTAAAAAATAATGGAATTAGAAGACCAAGCATGTAGAGAAAAACCTGAGATTTACTGCTGTACCTGAGAAGCTGGAAAGAACAGACTGCATTAATGTCATGAAAATACAAATAAGCAACTGGACTGGTATTCCACAGCAGGAATTGTTAATTGAAAGGGCGCATCACGTGTATGTTCCAAACCTGGCTATAAGAAAGCAACCTAGACCTTTAATAGTAAAAATGCAAACTTACCAGCAGAATGAGTTGATTCTGACAAAACTGTGGCAGAAGGACAAAGAATTAAAAGTGAGAGAGAGCAGAGTATTTGTAGAAGACGACTACTCATTGTACACCAGGCAGAAGAGGAATACATTTATTCCATTATTCAGGGAATGTTGAGAAGCAGGCATGAGATCATAGCTGGCGTTAGGCACCCGCGAAACCCGCGGCCGCGGGGAGCCCCTGATTACTTCCTCACAAATGGGGGCCCCTATTCAGCAGCTGCAGGTTGCTCTGACCAGAATTGCTCTTCTTTGGCTCGGCTCCTCGTGGACATTCACATAGTCCGGCTTTCTGGACCCTGCCGTCACCGTGAAAATCAAAACTGTTTCTTTTTTTTTGATTCACTGGCAAGCTGCACTCAATATGGTCCGCTAGCTGAAACAAGGGATCTGATTGACTGCAGCAGCCTGCAAATTAAGTCCTTGTTTTTTTTTTTTTTTAAGTAAGAAGTGATGAAGCAAAGACCTGATTGGTCCTTGCAAATCACTTCCTGCACAAACTGCCTTTAAAAAGGCACCTGCAGCTAATAAGGATCACTTCTCTTGTTTTTAAATAGAGGAGTGTTCCTTAGCAGCAGCAGAGTGCAGAGATTGAGCAGGGTTTGGACCAGCATGAGGACGGACTACATCTGGAACGGATCAGCGGTGGATCAAGCCTTTGCAGCTGTCGTGGTTTTTGGATTCTACTCTTTTTAAACTGTCCTTCTAAGGGCAACTTCTCAAAAGGTCTGACAAACTGTCCTTTTAAGAGCAACTTCAAAGGGACCGAGTGGTCTGAGGAAGGCAAGCAGAGCAGGTAAGCCTTCAGACATGAAGAGGGAGCAGAGTATTGGAAGCAGCCTTCTGTAGAAAGCATAAAAGGTAAGTTTTTGGGTTTAGTTTTAACTTTATTTTTTGTGGGGGGGGATTGTTTTTTGTGCATATTTCTTGTGCTAAGAGGTTTAGGGGATGAGGGCTGTGGTTGCACTAGTTCTATTTTGGTTTTGTGTGGAGTTTTTGTGCTAAGAGGTTTGGGGGGGGTGAGGGCTGTAGTTGTACCAGTTCTATTTTGGGGCTGTGGTTGTACCAGTTTTATATTGGTTTTGTGTAGAGTTTTTGTGCTAAGAGGATGGGAAGGTTGTGGTTGTACAAGTTTTATATTGGTTTTGTGTAGAGTTTTTGTGCTAAGAGGATGGGGGGGGGGAATCAGGTTGTGGTTGTACCAGTTTTATTTTATGTTCATGCTCTGGTGGTAAGAGGATGGGGGGTGAGGGGCTGTGGTTTTACCAGTTTTTCACTTGTGTGGTGTTCTTGTGCTATGAGGATTGGGGAGTTGGGGACTGGTTTTATCAGTTTTAATTTGCTTTTAGGTAGAGTTCTTGTGCTAAGAGGATGGGGGGGGGGTGAGGGGCTGTGGTTATACCAGTTTTACTTTACTTATTTTACATTTGTTTACTGGATAGTCTGACTGGGATAGAACCCATTTTCAGTGGAGGCCCAGGGAGAAATGCGTTTTAGTACACTGGTGCTAGAAATATGTAAAATAAGTTTGGTTTATCTGTTTATACGAGGGACAATATAAGGGAATGTGAAATGTAATATACATTTAATTTTGACTGCCCATTGATTAGGAGAGTGTATAAGTTAGTTATTTGGGGCAAGAGGATTTTGTTTTGGCAGTATCTATGCTGTATATGTAAAAGGTAGACAGAATGGGATAGGGGTGATGAAAAGAAGGGGAGATAAATAATGGAACAGAGAAGGATATTGTAGTTGGCTAGAGCAGGGATAGGTGGGCATTCTTGTGAGATGCTGCTGTCTAAGTCAATAGTCTTAGGCGTATGGGGTAAGTGGTGAAGATTAGCTTAATTCAGCCTGGGTTGGGACATGATCTGTTGCATGGTAGATGTAACAAAAGTGTATCGATGTCAGCATATTGGATTGTGAGTGCTAGGGATGTGGCGGTATTGAGGTCGATAATCCACTAAATTGAAGTGGATCAAGGAAGTAGCCTTGTGAGACTCCTAATGTGAGTGGAAGTAGAGGGGGGTAGATACTGGAAACATTTTATGACTGTTTATGACCTGTTGGGTAGCTTTGGAGCCAGTGGATGGCTAGGAGGATCCAATTAAGGTTGGCGATAGTAATTAGTAGTTTGTTGAGAGACTCTGACAAAGGCCTTTAACAAATTGAGAAAGCCAGATACCATCATTTGTAAATTGATGGTGTTGGTATAACTGAGGAGGGCAGTTGCAGCATGAGGTCTGAAGCTGTGTTGGGATTTGGTAAGTAAATTATTGGTTGAGAATGAATACATTCCTCTAGGAGTTCAGGTAGTGGGGGAAGAATTGCTCTTGGCCTATAATTTAAGTTCTGTCAAGTTTCCACCTTCGTGCAAGGGTATATTTTCCAGATGGTTGGGATGTGTACTGCACAGTAATGGATCTTTTAAGTATTCAGGATAAGAACTGGCTTCAGCTACTATTTTTTTGAAACTGTTGGTAGATTGTCAACTGAATTTGCAGTAGGTTTTGAGCTTTTTTACAAGTTTGTCAAACACTGTTCTGCTATCTAGATTTATAGTACTGTTTTACACTATCCCAGATGTTACACCTTGCTCTGCAGTTTTTTGGCTGTTTGAATTGTGCTGAGAGGTTAGGAGGTTGATGGGGCCTGCACGTTGCTTAAAATGCCTAATGTTGGGAGGGTAGTTTGCAGCTGTGAGAATGCTGCTGCTGAAGGCATAGATGTTTTGAATGTATACTAATGCAAACCCTGTTACACTACTATTGCATATAACTGCAATGTTCTACTCACTGATGCAATGACTGCAACTTTTTCGTTGTCCGTAGTTAATGTGTTGAAAGTTTGGGAGTGTGGTTAGGGCCTGTGAGAATGTTGCAGTGTTCAATGTTTGCCTGGAGCTTTTTTAATGGGGGTCACGTACTGTATAAGGACATTGTTAATGTTACGCCTATGTTTTTGGTTTTCACTTTATCCAGGATTATTGTGCATTGGCTGGGGGGGGGGGTGAGAATTCCGCAGAATGTACCGATATGTTAATGCATGCTAATGCAAACACTGTTCTGCTGTCAAGGGTTATAGTACTGTTTAAATATCCCTAGTGTTACAGCCTGTTCTGCAGTTATTTTTGGCTGTTTGAATTATGTAATTTGGAGGTTGATGGAGCCTGTACATTGTTTAAAAAGCCTAATGTTGGGAGAGTAGTTAGCGGCTGTGAGAATGTTGCAGTGTTCAATGTTTGTCTGAAGTTTTTTAATGTGGGGCCATGCACTGTATAAGCACATTGTTAATGCTACGCCTATGTTTTTGTTTTTCACTTTATCCGGGATTATTGTGCATCGGCTGGGGGGGTGGGGTGAGAATTCCGCAGAATGTACTGATATCTTAATGCATGCTAATGAAAACACTGTTCTGCTGTCTAGGTTTATAGTACTGTTTAAATATCCCCAGATGTTACACCTTGCTCTGCAGTTTTTTGCCTGTTTGAATTATGCTGAGAGGTTAGGAGGTTGATGGGGCCTGTACATTGCTTAAAATGCCTAATGTTGGGAGGGTAGTTAGCAGCTGTGAGAATGTTGCTGAAGGCGTAGATGTTTTGAATGTATACTAATGCAAACCCTGTTACGCTACTATTGTATATAACTGCAATGTTCTACTCACTGATGCAATGACTGTAATTTTTTCGTTGTCCATTGTTAATGTGTTGAAAGTTTGGGAGTGTGGTTAGGGCCTGTGAGAATGTTGCAGTGTTCAGTGTTTGCCTGGAGCTTTTTTTAATGGGGGTCACGTACTGTATAAGCACATTGTTAATGCTACGCCTATATTTTTGGTTTTCACTTTATCCAGGATTATTGTACATCTGCTGGGGGGGGTGAGAATTCCGCAGAATGTACTGATATCTTAATGCATGCTAATGCAAATACTGTTCTGCTGTCTAGGTTTATAGTACTGCTTAAATATCCCTGGTGTTACAGCTTTGCAGTTATTTTTGGCTGTTTGAATTATGCTCTTTGGAGGTTGATGGGGCCTGATATCTTAATACATGCTAATGTAAACACTGTTCGGCTGTCTAGGTTTATAGTACTGTTTAATTATCCCTGATGTTATGCCTTGTTCTGCAGTTATTATTGGCTGTTTGAATTAAGCTCTTTGGAGGTTGAGAGGACTTGTACATTGTTTACCATGACTAATGTCAGGAGGGTAGTTAGCAGCTGTGAGAATGTTGCCGAAGGTGTAGATGTTTGAATGTATACTAATGCAAACCCTGTTACGCTACTATTGTGTTTACCAACAATGTACTACTGATGCAATGGCTTAACTATTTTCGTTGTCTGTACTTATTGTGTTGAAAGGTTTGGAGTGTGGTTAGGGCCTGTGAGAATGTTGCAGTGTCCATTGTTTGCTTGGAATATTTTTAATAGGGGGTCACGAACTGTAAGCACATTGTTTATGCTACGCCATTTTGTTTTCACTTCATCCAGAATTCTGCCTAGACTTGGGGGGGGTGGGGGGGGGTTTAAGAAGTCCACAGAATGTACTGATATCTTAATGCCTGCTAATGCAAACACTGTTCTGCTATCTGTTTATAGTGCTGTTTAACTGTCCTTGAAATGCCTTGTTGCAATGACTTCAATTTTTTTCGTGGTCCATAGCTATTGTATTGAAAGTTTGGAAGTGTGGTTAGGGCCTGTGAGAATGTTGCAGTGTCCATTGTTTGCCTGGAGTTTTTTTTGTAATGGGGGTCACGGACAGTATAAGCACATTGTTAATTTTGTTTTTACTTCATCCAAAATTGTTCCGAGACGGGGGGGGGGGGGTAAGAATTCCACAGAATGTACTGATGTCTTTAATGCATACTACTGCAAACACTGTTCTGCTGTCCAAGTTTTTTAGCTGTCTGAATTATATTGACAGTTTAGGAGGTTGATGGGGCCTGTGAGAATTGTGTCCAAATGTTTTTGGTTTTTGGCCTGTTCTCTCTCAAAATTATTGCATATCACAATGTGGAGGGTAGAGGCTACTAACAGAAATGGACTTCTTGTTTCATACCCTCCACGTAATGCATGGTACATTCCCTGGATTTATGCTTTTGTACACGGATCCTGTGCTAAGAGGGGTAGTGGGAATGTCCATCTCCCAATCTGTGTGCCACTTCTACATCCCCCACAAATAAGGTTTTCTAGCAAATCCATGATTTCACTCCATTGTTCAACCAATGATTTTGGTTTGTTCAAGTTTGCTAAGAGATTGAGAGGTAGTGGGCATGTGTAGTCTGTATTGTATCGTAACATTTGTCTTGCCTCAGTTTGGTGTGTTCCCCTTCAGACTTGTGCCTCTCCTAGTCATTAGTTCTTTCAGACTTTAGTCTGAAAGCTTGTAATATCAATATTTTTCATCATTTGTGGCCTCTTCACATGTTTAGGGGCCTGTCATTACTTGTTTGTGCCTACTGGTTAGTCATTCTTCAGTCTGCCTGCAGTACAATAGTGACTGATGTCAATGCAAGTCTTTAAGTATTTTTAATAACAGTATGACAAAAGGACTCTGTCTGCATGTGTAGTAATTCTGTTTTACTTCCATTCTCAGTTAGAGATGAAACATACATATTTGCTGGAGCAGCAAAAAGAAAGCTTCAGCAGCAGAGGAATGAGGATGCAAAGAGACAGGGTTCCATTATGAAAATTTTCTGTGGGTCATCGGAGAGGGGAGATTCAGGAAAAAGTCTGCCTTCAGGACAACACAATGGTTCTGCATTACAGTCTGACCACTGTGAGGCCAGCATCCTTTCACTAGAAAGTGACCACTCTCTTGCGGCTACACCACAGGATACCTCCTGTGGACCTACAGCCATTACCATGGGTGAAAGCATGGCAGCAAATGCGGATTCACCTAAGGTGTTGCCTGGATCACCAGACTTTGATACAGAAGGAGCCCATACTTCCGTAGTGACAGATGTGGCCTATGACTTGCAGGGAGTGTCAGGTACATCTTTGGAGGATCTAGGGACTTGGCCAGACTTGATTAGGGATGAGTTTAGGGTAGCTGACATTCAGCATGGACCTGTGCAAGTGGTGTTACCACAGTTCCCAGTCAATGAGCAGAAAAGAAGATTTACATCTGAGAACTATTTCCATGTGCTGCCTAATGGAGAGAGAGAGCAAAACGCACTTGGCTGACATATTCATTCTCAAAGTGTGCACTGATTTGCTTTGCATGCAAATTGTTTAGACATTCTAACCATCTTCTCAGGTCAGGTGGTTACAAAGCATGGAGAGAGATGTCCAAAGCTTTACACAACCATGACCGAGCACCAGAGCATACAGCATGCATGATGAAGTGGAAGGAACTGGACAATAGAATAAAGAGTAGGCAGACTATGGATGATAAGAGACAAGCAGTGGTTGAAAGGAGATAACTCACTGGCATGGTACTAAGTGGCAGTCAGTGTGTGCACCTGAGTCACTACCTTGCTGTGGTACAGGGGTTTGTCTTAATGCAACATTGGTACTCTGTGCCAGTCAGTGTGTGCACCTGTGAATAGCTACCGTACTGTAGTAGAGGGGTTTATCGTAATGTAACCTTGGTACTAAATGCCAGTCTGTGGCTTGGCACATCAATTTTTAAAGATCTGAATGTAGTGACACTAGTGGTTAAATGGTGCTGGATGAGCTTGACATGGGAAGGGAGTGCAATGGCAATGTGGTCACGCTTGATGTTCTCTTGAGTAGGGCTCCCAACTTGAACCTTGCTGGGGGCCCCCAAAATGCTAGCACCAGCAGTACCCAGCTATCTTCAAAATATTTTTCCCTGGAGGAAAAAAAAAAACATTTTTGATGATTAACATACTAAGGAAAAAAATACAAATGTTTGTCCAACAAAAAGTGAGCTGTGAAACAGAAGGAGATTCTGCTTCATGTTCTTCTGGAAATAAAGACCACAGAGATACTGTACCAGTGAAACCTTTCCCAGTGTTTCAACAGAAAATGCTTGAGAGACAGAAAAAAGCACAGGAGTTGACTAGAAGAATTGAGAGAGCACTGGAGATGAAACAGAGACAGGGTTTGGGAGATGCATATGAACAGGAATAGAACAGTAAAATCTAGAAATATTGGACTTTCTTGCGGGACTCTAAATCATATGCCATACTTCATGTCATTATTAACTTTTTGCAGACTAAAATCAGTAACTTAAAAATTGACAAATGTGGGATTACACAGCAATAATTATATTTGTGAAACAGGACAGAACAAGAAAATCTGCAAATATTGGACTTGTTTGGGCTTTGTTAAACTTGCAGAGACTCTAAAGCATATGCCCTACTTCATGTCATTAATGTTCAGAAAAATACTCAGGAGAGGGGAAGAGGAGGGATAGAGTTAACTGTAAGTAAAATAAAACTTGTTTCTTACCAGTATTTCTTAAGTGGTGCATGATTTTCTCTGCATGTTATAAAGTAATTTTTTTTTCAGTTATTTTAAGTGGAATGGGGATACTAATGCAAACAGGTGCTTCTGTTTGTTCCTTTTGTTTCTTTCTCCCATGTTCTCTCTTTCTCCTTATTCAGTTTTAAGAAATGTAGGCACTGCAATGTAAAAACAGAGATCTGGTTAAAAGAGCATGATAAAAGAAAAATGAGTGTGCCTTTCTCACTCTTGTAGAGGAGAATGACTGGGTTAAGGCCATTACCTTTAAATAGTAACCAGTTTTAACAGAAAGTAAGTAAATGAAAAAGAATATTGAATATTATAAGATCTTTTTTTCTAGTAAACAGTCCTGTACCTAGTTTTCATGTCACAAGCAGACAATCTGATAAAGAGAAATGGCTTATAGAAAATGTTTTCTGAAAGCAATCAAGTGTTTTCCCAGCTGGGAAAGCTATAAAGATAAGGCTAAACCAGAAAGCACTTAATAGAATCACAGGGTCTACCATGTGTCTTAGCATGGATAATCTTTCTTTCTGTTTAGCTCGAGTCTGTGTGTATGGCTGTCAGTTTGCAACTCTTGTTCCTATTAAGGGGTTAAAATATCAATATTTGAAGATGCTCATAATTTTGTGGGTTATTATTAAGTTGGTAGGTTTTAGGGGGTATTGGGGGTATGTGTATTTTTATTTGATGGTTTTCAATAAAACAAAAAGTTCTGCAAGATGTAACATAGGCTCAAATGGAGATGACAAGAAACAATTGCATAAAAGATTAACCTGACAAACAGTGCATGCATGTAACAAAAAATGGAACTAGACATTTAACAAAAAAAACTATTACACATAAAAGGTGGGAATAATAATCCCTCAAGAATAGGATTCTTTCTATAATGTCTTTAAATATTAATGGTCTCACAGATAAATACAAAAAAGAAAGAGTAGTGATCTGTATTAAAAAAAATGTAAAGTGTAAGTAGTTATGCTACAGGAGACAGACTTGGAAAGAACTGAACATGGGAATTTGACAAAGAAAGGTTTTCAGAATGGTTATTCAGTGGAATACCTGGGGCAAAGGAAGAGTGGAGTAATTATATTCATTGTAAGAGGTGCTCCAATAGTAATAGAAGAGGGAAAAAAGATAACAATGGTAGATTTGTAGTACTAAGGGGCTACTTGCAAGGGAGGATGATTACACTGGAATGTATTTATATTCCACCAAAAACTACTATAATGGACCTAAGGAAAATTATGTGAAAAATAATCAGGTTTTTTGAAGGAATATTACTTATAGATGGGGACTGGAACTTCATTTGCAACAGTGAACATGTGTTTGGCAGCCCAGAAAGGGAAGTATAACAATGGAGGATAGATTTTTAAAGTAATTTATGAAAATATTTGGCATGGTACAGCAGTGGCATTGTTGTCTCACAGCAAGAGGTTCTCCTGTTCGATTCTCGGCTGGAGCCCTTCTGTGTGGAGTCTGCATGTCCTCCCCGTGGTTGAGTGGTCTCCGAAAGACATGCGTGAATGGGCGTGCCTTCGCTGAAGGTTGGGCATCGGGCTGGCAACTCGGCACCATAAAAAAAAAATCTACTGTCAATCATTAGCGGACCGAAGGTCCGCTATGGTGACCCCTAACCGGGAAAAGCCGAAAAGACCAACAACAACAACATTTGGCATGGAAGATGTGAATTCAGTACTATGAATTTAGAGTAAATTTACATATTATTCCCTAAGATACAAAAATTGAGCTAGGCTAGACAGAATTTACATTTCACAGGAACATGTGCATTTAATTGAAGGTCTTGATGCACATCCAATAACTATTTCAGATCATGTGCCAATAATAACTAAAATAAAAACACAAGTTAATGAAATAAAAATGAGACACTGGCACTTTTCTACCTATCTATTGAAAAAAGAGGAATTTAAGGAATGAGTTGTGGAAATTATTCAGGAGCTATTAAAGAATGTAAAAATGTCTTCTAAAAATATATAGCTAGAGAGTGAGACAAAATTAAAGTGGAATTTAAAAATATGGTGGAAATAAAAGAAAGGGAGATATGATTAAGAAGTAACAAGAATTATTTAGAGGGACTGACAAATATTAAAGTATTGTAAAATAGGGGGAGTTTCACAGAACAAGAAGAGGATCAACTACAGAATGTTAAACAGAAAATAAGGGATTACCTTGATAATATGCATGAGTTTAGAAAGACTGCTGTTAAGCAACTCTTTTTTGATAATAACTCTAGTGCACAAAAACTTTTAGCAGAATACTCAGACAACAGAAAGTAGAAAGGGATGTCACCAAGCTTAAGATTCTATAACACAGAAGATAAGGGATCTTGTAGAAGTATCAGAAATATTTTGGAAATTCTATGAAAGTCTGAATAAGGCAGAGAAATATGGAAATCAAGAAACGATACAAATGGAAATGTTTATGGAAGAATTAAATATGCCAAAGCTAGAGGGAGAGGAGGCTTAATTACTAAGATTTAAGATAGGAGGAGATTAGATAAAAATGGTGATGTACAACCAATGTACAGGGAAGTCCCCAGAACAGATTATTCCTGTGGAGGTTTGGAAACCAGTAGGAAAAAACTGATAAAGATCTGGAAGGTTTTGTTTAACAGTATTTTATGAGAAGAAGTGCCAACATCCTGGAAGAAAGCAGTGGTAGCTGTAACACCTAAAGAGGGTAAAGATCCATCAGATCCAGCTCCATACATGCCCATTTTACTATTAAACCATGATTATAAAGTGTTTATGTCTATAATGGCTAAAAGAATGGCAAAATTAATGCCACAATTGATAGATATGGATCAAAGTGTTTTTGTGGAGAGGAGGCAAACATTTGACAACATAAACAGAATAGACATGATCCAGAGGGAAGCAGAATGTAAGAAAATGCAACTGTAGCTGGTGGGTCTTGATGCAGAGAACAATAAATTGAAAGTGTAAGTTGGAATTTTATGAGCAGAGCAATGGCAGCATTTGAATTCCCTGTTAAAATATAAGGTTGATTAGGAGGATATATGAAGGATCGGAGGCAAAAATTAAACTGAGTGGGGCCCTCTCTGATAATCTCTGCTTGAGCAGAGAAACCAGGCAGGGGTGTTCTCTCTCCCCTTTTATTTGCAATATATTTAGAACCATTGGCAAAGAAAATAAGAGACTCTTAAATTCAAGGATATAATTGGTATGGTAGTCAAGAGAAGCTGGCTTTATTTTCAGATGACATTATTTTATACCTGACAAAACAACAAAGGAACATTACAGTGTTGTGGAACATATTGAGACAGTTTCAAACATTTTCTGGATACAAAATTAATGAAGCTGAAACAAAGGCAATAGTGGTAATTTATGTACCCACATGCAAATTGGTTCAGCAATATCCATATGTATGGGTACATGATAAAATGAAGTATTTAGGGGTATGGATTAAAAATGATACCAGTGTGGCAGCTAAAGATATGTGGGAAGAGACTGACCAAAAGATAATACAAAAACTGAGAAAAAGGAAGCTCTGTTATATGGATATCAATAGTACGTTACAAGCAGTTAAAATGTCTTTAGTCTCTAGTCTTATACACTGGTCAGACATATTTTTATCAACCAGAGGAGAAGTTGTGGATAGCAATTAATAAAAAGCTGAAGGATTTATCTGGTAGGAGAAGACGGCAAGAGTCAAGTGGGATAAGCTTATTCTTGCAATAGAACAGGGCAGATTGTAAATACCTGAGAGGAAGGGGTATTTCAGAGCAACATAGTTAAGGCTTCTATACATAGCACAAGCAGAAAACTATAAGTCAAAGTGGAAAAAGATGATGATGAAACAGGGGAAGCTCAAATAGCAGAGAGAGACTAGTACTTTGAATGCAGACCTTTAAGGAGAACAACAAATAATCATATGGAATATTATATTCATAAAGTAGCAGAAGGTCTTCTAAGAACTAAGCCAACATGGGAATACAGAAAGGAGATTCTGACGACAGGGATGACTGCAATTAGGGATACAAACAATAGGCAAGGGGGGTGGAAATATATTGGAGAAAACTGGAAAATGAACCAAGGTATTGGGAGCAAATAACTAGAGAGGGAAAGGAAATAGAATGGGAAGATACCAAGAACTCGGGCTACTGGCTAGTGATTGCCTTCCATATCAAGGACTGATATCAAAATATAGGCAAAGAGAAAGAAATAGGGGGTCCTAATGAAAGACCAGTACTGGTGGAGCTTTTAGTACAATCTAGAACAGAAGTTGCTGTTAAGAATGGAATAATTAGTAGAGCTTATAAAATATTGCATAAAGTGGGAGGTTGGTATAATGGTTAAGATGTTAAGATATTTACTTTAAAGACATAAGGTGCAGGGTTTGATTCTTACATGAGGTAATTGGCTAGGTTTAAAATGGCCCACAAGGGCATTTAGCCTAGTACTAATCTTTGAACTTATAACTATAAGAATCAGTCAGAGGAGGTTACAAAGGATAGGGAAGAGAGATTAGATAAGTAATTCACAAAGAAACAATGGGAAGATATATGTGTGTCTCACAAATTTGCAATAAAATATAGAAGATTCAGGATTTTTGCCTGGAAGTGTTTACATTGGTACTTTTATACCACAAACAGACTTCAAAAAAAGTTTCCTCAGTAAGACAGCAAATGTTGGGGTCTATATTACCATGTCGAAAGACATGTTCACCGATCACGTCTTAATTGACACAGAAATATCGACTTGTCAAAAACCAAAATTGGAGAGTCAGGCATCATCGGGGATTTGCCCTTTTCCTCATTATAGTGCAATCTCGGAGTTGGTATATTTAGTTGGGGGGCAAAGCCCCCCCCCTCCGTGTTGTAGGGTTTGAAAATATGTTTTTTTTTCTGTATGGTCGAGCAATCCCCCCCCCCCCCCCGGGAAAAAATTTGCTGACTCGGCCATTCAGGTTTTTGACAAGTCAATATTTCTGTGTCGATTAAGACGTGTTTGGCAAACATGTCTTTTGACACTGTAATGTAGACCCTGGAGGTGTGATGGGGAAGAAACAGGTAACTGGGAACATATTTTCTGAGTGTAATGAAGTGGCAGACTTTAAAGACTTTAAAGATTCCCTGCAGACTGCTCTGTCGGAGATGCTGGGTGAGCAAGTTGAAGTAACTAGCTTAGTGGTATGTTACTCTGACTGTAGTGCACAAGGTTCTGGGTTTAAGACTTGGCAGTGAAATGCACAGTGGTAACACAACCTATGAACTAGGGAAATTATTTTTTGAGCTATGATACAAAATTGGAATTGCCTAGACATAGTAAGTAGCCTTGCTGAGTCTAATTATGATGACTGCAAAAAAACAGTTACTAGAAAATAGATATTAAATTCTAAACCAACTTTACTAGAAGTAGCGAGGATAGTAACAGATCTAAAACAACTAAAACTGGGATCTTTAGAAAGGGGTAGGAGCAAATTACATAAGAAAAAATAGGAAATGCAGAGGAGGAATGAGGTTTAAAAGAAGGCAGGATTTGCATGAGCTCTGTAGTGGTTGATTAACAATGACTGGATATGTTAAAAGTGGTGTGTAATGTTTGCAGCTACAGTTGTGTTGGCACAGTTTGCAATGTATAATGTTTGCAACTGAGATTGTGTCACTGTTCTTTTCATTTATATAAATGTAACATGGTCTATGTCATACACAATAATTTAATAAAGATGCTTCTTGTTTAAAAGAGAAGTTTACAGAACTAAATATAGAAAGGAAACAACTGGCACCCATATTGACTTACATATGAAACACTGGGTTACACAGATGAGTGGAAGCAGTAAGTATAAAAACAGCAGATCTCTTATTTATTGGTTGGCTTAGTCTCATTAGATCTGTCACCCATTTTCTGGAGACTTAAGATGATATTTGTATGGACTATGTGTGATATAGCCAATATACTGGAGAAATTTCTCTACTCCTTGATTTGGAATATACTGGTATGATTTAGGATTATATTTATGCTGACTAGGAGGGATGTAGCAGCATACTTGGGAAGTTCTCCTGTTCTTTTTCTAGAAGGCTACCAATGTAACTCAGGATAATACTTATACTTCTTGGGGTGATCTGGCAGGATACTGGGGAGGTTCCCCTATTCTTTGCCTTGGGTGACATACTTCTGTGATTCAAGATGATATTTATGCTGACTAGGAGTTAATCAGTAGGATAATGGAGAAGTTGCCATATTCCTTACCTGAGGACTACAGCTTAAAATGCTATCTATAGATGTTTTGACTGGATACTGGTAAAGTTCCCCTACACTTTACCTGGGGAGTCACTGATGTGACTCAGGATGATATTTATAATGACCAGGGTTGAATTTGGCAGGATACTGGGGAAGTTTCCATAGTCGTAGGTTCATAGGTAAGTACTAGGCTAGATGCCCTTGCAGCAAGGACGTCGGAAGGCATACTCATAAGCATTACAGTACAAGAATTTTGAATGGGCGCAGCATCAGGACAAGCATTAGGACCCAGGAGGAACCACCCTATGTGTACTTTAAAAATGGCTGTATACTGTATAAAAACTCAGTGGTTTAAATGTGTATCACAATTTGCAGCACATAAGTGCTTTTGTTTTATTATTGTTTCATCCCAGTTTTTTTTTTTTTTTTTTTTTTTTGGAAGGTGTTAACTTCTCCATTTAAAAGGTGTAAATGTAGCCTGGGAGGTGAGAAGCTCAGAAAACATGAAAAGAACTTCCCAGTGTTCTTTTGCAGGTTTTCCTCAAGCCTTTGTAAGTTTTAGGTATTCTAACTGGTAGAAAAGTTTCAGCAATTACATAATCAACAGGACAACATGTAGAAGTGAAGGGGGAGGTGTGTTTGCAGCACTTTAGAAAAGTACCAGCATGGTAGTTAATACATATTGGCAAGTAACCTTCTTAAAAAAAAATAATATTTTGCTTTGTGTCTATTATACCTTGTAACTGTCTATATCTCTGCTTCCACTCTCATGATGTGCAACATTCAATACCTTATTCTTTATACTGTGAATTGTGCTTGTAATTCTATGTCTTTGTATTTTGTGCTATGGAGCTTTTCTCCCCGGGGCTCCGCTGAAAATGGGCTTCCACCCAGTCTGACTATCCCGATAAACAAATGTAAATAAATAATAAATAAATAATAAGTTCTCTGCACCAGCATCTTTATAAAATCACAACTGCAGTCTCTGTTGTTGGTTGGTGGTGCTGTCACTGTTGCTACTCAGATTTGTTGCTTATTATTTTTGGATCAACAATGTTCTACTTATTTTTCATGTACACTATTCCCACCTCTCAAAAGTCCCTCATTTTCTTAATATTTTTGCCCTTTCATTCTTAAAAGTTTTGATATTTTGGTAATTTGCTGAAGATTACAACAAGGCAGTATTGTCACAGTTTCATAATTATTTTTCAGAAAATGCTTGTTTATGCAAAACCTATTGTTCTAATAACTTTTAACAGAATTACAGCAATATTTAAAAATTGCCCCTGAGTTTGGGCTCCTCTTCCACATTATTTTTTTACTTTGCTCACAATTCTTGAGCAAAGTTGAAAAGTATGGAAGTACGTCTGCTGGCTAAATTCTGTATTTGTGTGTCTGTGCCACAGTTAGACCATGTGTTGGATTAAAGGGCTCAAGAATGTTTTTTTTTTCCTTCTACTAATCAATATTTATGTTCCTGGACCTGCTGATGGACTGGCTAACTTACTCAGCATGCCTGCCATGCCCTTTCTGTTTTCCTTTCTTTCTCTCTTTCTTTTTTTTCTGCTTGCTTTGTTTGTTCACCTCACCGTTGTCTCAATGTATGTAAATAAACAATTTTTAGATTTATTTGGTCACACTGCCACTTATGTGTATCGACCGATCATCAAATGTTTTGGTTCGGAATTCTGATATTTTCTATATATTAAGATTGTCATGATTTTGAACGTTGAGATTTGGAATATTTGAAATAACACAAGGTTAGAAGGTGTATCATGGAAAGCTTAAATATGTGGTCTAGAAATCTGGTGATATAAATGGATGAAGGTTTCATAAACATGAGCTAAAAAGAAAAATAACAAGTAGCCACTGAATTTGGAGAAGCCAGTGTGAGGCATTATTTACCACACCACTGTTTAGTCCTGAATTGAATTATAACATGAGCAGGGAGGTAGAGAAGGTTAAGGCTTGGAGAGGAAAAGCTGATTTGGGGGCAAAGAGGAGTTTATGGATGCTCTGTATAAGTTAATAGCAGAAATTACTTTTTACTTTGTAAGTAAATCACCAGTAGAAGGTATATACAGTTCTCACTTTACAAGATGGACTATTTTTTAGAATATTTGCAGATTTATTTTGCTACTTGCTTATGCAACAATTAGATTTTGTGATTTCTATGTATTTTTTCAATGTCTTTTCAAAAGACAGGATGCTCAGAATTTCCATTTATTACAAGGATCTGTCCTATCATTTTTTCATGTGTCTGTGTTGGGGGGGTAGCTTTTGCCATTCATACTCTTTTTAAATGCACTTCATTTTAAATCAGCAGTGGGATAAATGGTGTCTTGCAGTTCTTAGTATAGAGAACAACTTATGGGAATCTCAGTCAACTTAACACTGTGCTAATGGTCACCAATCTGTATTAAAAAAGGAGTAGCTTGGTAATAATCTCAGAGTGATAATTGCTGGGTGTGGTTTAACGTGCTTAAACAACATTTAACCCTTTAAAACAGGAAGCCTATCGTGTGTGTGTGTGTGTGTGTGTGTGTGTGTGTGTGTGTGTGTGTGTGTGTGTGTGTGTGTGTGTGTGTGTGTGTGTGTGTGTGTGTGTGTGTGTGTGTGCGCGCGCGCGTGCGTACGCACGTGTGTATTTTTTTTTTTTTACATTTGATTTTTTTTGTCCTTGTTGTCTTTAGGTCCACATAATTAGAATGATGGCATAAGTGTATCTGAGTATCAGCCAAGTTTTAAATGTATTAACAAAACATTCTGTTTAAACAAAACCTTTGTGTGTGTTCAGATATGAAGATATTTATGCTGCAGCTGCAGTACTTTTCAAGCATAGTAGGTGCTGCAATGTGGTTGGTTGGGGAAGTTAGCACTAACTTTATATCCTGATATATAGGTTCACAGGTTCATTGGAGATTACTAGGCTAATGATTCAAGACCCTTTACGAATCCAGCTAATATAAACTGATTTAGCTGGCATATGTGCCCTAGAGGCAGGAGGAAGGCATGGGTTTGTGCCTATGCCTTGGGTATTTTTACAGCCTGCCTCTATCCATAAGGGGCATAGGCACCACCCTTGATATGAATTTATGGCTTCCCATCCATCAATCCCGATTGGCCTTGAAGAGGGCCAGGGAAGGCCTCCTATTTATGTGAATAGGAAGCCCATTCCAAAGAAGTGGCAATCTCTGGGACACATATCTGTCCCTCCAGCATGCTCTGTTCAACACATTGACTAAGTTCAGATTCCTGGAATGGGAGACTGTCATGCTGTTTGTCTTGTATATATGCAGCATCTCCATCATGTGTGGATTTGTGAGTACCTTGTAGGTCAGATATAGGTCATCTCTTAATAGTCGATAGAAGATGGAGTAAAGAGAAAGGGTTTTTAATCTGTCTACATAGGACATGTTGTTTATACCCTGTATTTTCTTTGTGAGGAACCTTTGAGGTAATGCTAGCTGTTGTGGGTGTGTGGTCAAGTACATTCCATATGGTGTGTTGTACTCAATTATTGGTCTAATGAAGGCTGTGTACAGTGGAACAATAATATCCCTGGATCTGGATGCCATACCTTTACTTATGAGTTGTGCCACATAGAATGACTTCTTTACCACTGTGCATAAGTAACAATCTAAGTTCAGCCTACTATCTACTTGAATACCCAGATCCCTTACCTATGAGTCTACTCTTAGGGTTGTGTTGTTAATGTTGTAGTTAGCAGGGGTATCTGATTTCCCAAAATGAACAATAATGCATTTCTTTGTGTTTAGTTTCAGGCTGTGGTTCTGACACTAATAATTTGCCTGGTTAAGACATTCCTGAAACATATCTACATCAATGGGGAATTCAGTGATTGCCCCCAGTTTGCGGTAATCTGCAAACTTTGTCATTCAGAGGCCTTCCACATTGGCCTTAGCATCTGCAAAGTAAAGTCAAAACAGGAGTGGTCCCAGCACTGAGCCCTGTGGGACACCACTATTAAAGGGCCTCTTGCTGGAACTGGAATCACCCAGTTTGATCACATGTCCCGTCCTTGAGCCAATTGGTTATCCATCTGCTGATGTAAGGAATTTATGCCCAGTTCTGTGAGTGTATTTATAGTACCTGAGTGGGGTATTGTGTCAAATGCCTTGGCCAGGTGAAGGTAGGCGGTATGTAGAGTTTTACCATCATCCATGGCCTTTGCGACCTTCTCAAAGAAGTTCACCAGATTTAGCAGGCATGACCTACCCTTAACGAAGCCAAATTAGGTTGGGTTCACTGTTTGGAGGTTTCCTATGTCTTTGTTTATCAACTCCATGATTATTCTTTCCATGATCTTACAAACAAGACTATTCAAGCTTATGAGTCTGTAATTTCTTGGGTCAGCTGATGGTCCATCCTTATGCAGGGGCATGACTGTAGCTGTTAGAGAGGCTATGGTTAAATAGCAATCCTATTAGGTTTGATAGGTTCCTATTTAAATTATTTAAGAGGCAAGCCAATATATTGTCGACCCCACTGCACTGATGCTGAGTTTTTAGCTTTGGAGAGCATTGTGACTACCTGTTTTTCAGAGATAATTGGTGGAGGAGTGGCAGAGGGTATTTCCTGAGGGTGATGGGGTAGTGAAGTTTGAGCTAAATTTATCGGCCAGCAGATTTGCTATGTCAGCTGTCTGGTTATAAGAGATGCCATTGACAACTAATTCTACACATTGTTGGATGTTGCCCTTAAGATTGTAGATATAGCTGAAAAATGCATTATGGTTATCTTTAGCTTTGGAGGTTATTTTTACCTTAAAGCAGCTTTCAGAGACTTTACTAGTCCCTGATCCACTTGTTTATACTAATGAAGGATTTATTGCTCTGTTGTGTATATTCCCTCTTAATTCTTGATAGAATTTTCTTTCTTTTGTTGCAGAATCTATTAAGACCAGTGGTCTACCAGTGTGGCTTGTTTTTTCAGTTTGACCTGGACTTATTTCAGTTTGGTACCAATGTTTCTATGCATTTGTTTATGTGGTTATACGGGGCTTTAGTATACTGCTTTGCATAGGCTGCTGTGTTTTCTGGAATGAGGGGTGCATAATGTTTTAGCCAATATCCAAAAGACTAGAAGTGACAGGTGGACACCATCCCTGGCAAAGTAGCCATGTCTTCCCAGGCTGACATATATTGGACCCCTTCAGAATGACACCAGTAGCTAATCCAATTGTTAAAGTCGATCATTTTCTCTCTGTATTGTGGCATCATCTTTGGAAATGGTAGAATGCTGCTCAATGTTAAGCTCATACCTGGCTTTGACACATATTCTGAGAGTTCAGTCATGTCTCTCTCTTCATATAGACCAGGGAGGTACATCTCAGGTCATTTACTACCACAGAGACTATGACAAAGTCATACTGGTACTTAGGAGTGAGTGATCCGAGTGCTTTTGTGATCTGCCAGATCCTGGCCCTTGACAAACAACTAACTGTAACCCTGTCTTTATCCAACCTTGTAAGGGGGGAATCTGTGTGTCTCACAATGAAGTCACCTATGACCAGAATGGTGGGTTGTAAACTGTTTCATGTAATGGGCTTGGTAGCTGAGGCACAGTGAGATGTGACTTTATGTGTTGCGGTGGTATGTGTCTTGTTTGTATGAAGGTGGGGTTTCTGACAACTGTACCTGTGAGACCATTGAGGTTTGGGAAGGTTAAAACCTTAGCATATTTATCTCTAAATTGCCGATCCTTAGTGGATGCGGTGAGTGGTGTGAGTGAGTCGCTGACAAAATGTTGCATTTTGTCTTTCTATGTGAGAGTCTGGCCTCTGGTGACAATTTGTAAGTACATCTCTCACATACTGTATTTGTCTGTTTAATAATGAAGTGGTTGTCGTGTACACAAAGACATAGTTGGCCAACAGAACTTTGCCCTTTTCTCCACTGTAGTGCGATCTCGGAGTTGGTATATAGTTAGGGGGTGTAAGGGGCAAAAGCCCCCGACATTAGGGGGTGTGGATGCCAAGCCCCCAACCTAGGTGGGTTCAATTTCAAGTAGCTGTTGGTACAGTGTGCTGCGGGCAAGTATTTCCTTGCCCTTATTAACTTCAGCGAATTGCTTCACTGATTAGGTGTTGATGGATATGTGTTCTCCAGAATTGCATTTCAGCGATGTAATATAGACCCTGTGTGTGTGTGTGTGTGTGTGTGTGTGTGTGTGTGTGTGTGTGTGTGTGTGTGTGTGTGTGTGTGTGTGTGTGTAAAATATATATATATATATATATATATATGGAACAAGGTGGTGGTGGTGCCTGCTTGCTGTAAGTTCAGCTGACCTAGTCTGTGTGGCTGCCCAGCACTCAAACTAGCTGTGCACTATACTGTGATAGTCCTGGGTGCTAAGATGAGGTAATGTTGACTAAAATATTCCCAGCTAAATGCATACATGCTTCTCACCACACAAACTTGTTGCTTAGTGATTGCTTCAAAACTGGAATAAAGTTCCAAGATAGGGAAAGTGTAGTTTTTGGTGTTTGCTTATATACAAGGCCCCTCAAATCGTCGCTACACAAAGGGCGTCTTTGCCCAAATGCAGGCTTTAAATATGCTTAAAAAAGAAAAATAAGTTTAACACTACCTAAGCCTTCAGGCCAATCAGATAAGTACACAATGAGCTCTGCACCAATAATTCTCAGCTCAAATGAGTGAAATCAGCCCTCTCCTGCCAGACGACACTCTTAATGTAAAATGACTGGTTTGCAGCCCAAAAGTTGGGAACAACAAACAGATGCCTGGAACTAACTTAACAATTCAGCTAGACATATTATAATTATTTATAACAGCAGCACTAGATAGCAGTTAGAAAAACAGCTGGAATCTTTGAAAAAGTGCAGAAAAACAATAAAATAACACAGTAGGCCTTCACAGTGGATGAGAGTAAATATTGGCTGTATCATTGAGATAGAAATGTTATAGCTGAGCTCAGTGCATTATTGGACATTATTACTTAATTTCATGATACAACCAAATGAAGATTTGCAGTTTTACTTGGTATCGCTAGAAACATTAAGCTCGAACTCTGCTTTACAATTTCTAGTAGTGCTCTTAAGTTCCTTGATGGCATGTTTTGCTGTAGTCTTGAGATAGGGAGAGGAAGATTTTTTTGTTATATAGTTTAGTAATACGGAAATTTCACCAAAGAGGTTTCTCCCTAAATTTACCACCATATTTAGTGTGGATTGGTGCTGACCTTTCTGTGTAGCTGGTTGAAAACTGCTAAAAGATGGAGGTGAATGTGGCATCTCTATCAGTTGTGTCTATTTGTGGGGGATTTGTTATGAATTTTGCCTAGGTCTTCTGCAAGCTGAAGGAGGTATGGCAGTTTCATTTAGTGGTGATGTGATGCCACTGCATCTGACACAGAAGTGAATGATTTATGGGCAGATTTAACAAGGGATGAAGAAATGTGAAGTGGGGTATATGTGTGAGGTACTTTAGTAAGGGCCATGTCAAGGATATTATAGCTTTTAGTAGGTAGGTAGGTTGTACAATTTGTTCAATTGCATTGGTATTATAACATATAGGAAAATACTAAGCATTTTCATTTTTAGAGTTGTAGGTGTGCCAATAAATTTAGATAAATGACTCCTCCTCGCACCAAGGCACTTGGTTTGATATTTCCCCTCAATGGTGTTAAAGTAAATTTCCATGATCACCGAAGGCACAGTGGCAGAGATCTTTGCCTAGCAGTAGGGTAATGGCTAGATTTTTAATGGTGATTTGGATGTCCAAATTAGGGTTACTGATAACCTTGATGGAGCATTTGGTGTTTTTGACAAATATAGCTACTTCCCCACAGTTTATATGGGGACGCTGTGGTAACTTCTTTAAAAGGCACTCATGAGTAGCTCATCTGAGGTAAAGTTTTTTGTAATGTAAATTGGGAGCGATTTTATGTGCTTTTCTACAGACTTCATATGCATATTTGGACTAAAATATCTACTTTTGTTTTGTTGTTTCACATAAATGATTAGTTTCCTAGCATGCATTTGCTGAGGGTGGGGAAGACCAGCATTGTGATATGGCTGTCAGCATGATGACAATGGGTATGTGGCTTAGTGGGGGTAGCAGTCTAGGAGATGTGAGTACACATTTGAAAAATCCTGACTACAACCCTGTCTTGCAGGCCATTTTAAGCCTAACCAATTTCCTTTCAGTGGTGAGAAAAAAAACTCTGTACTTTGTGTCTGTAAGGTAAACACCTTAACCATTATGCCAACCCCCATCCCCTCTATAGCCTATAGGGCTAATGATGTGACTCAGGATGATATTTATATTGTTGAAGAGTGAACTGGCCAACATACTCAGTAAACACTCCTACTGTTTGCCTGTGGGTGTTTACTATTATGACTTAAGACAATAGTTATTCTGACTAGGGATGATATGGCCAGGATACTTAGAAAAAGTTCTCAAAGTCAGTGTGCTAAACAGTCACAGCCCTTAAGGCCAAACACAATGCCAGACACACTTGTTATAGGTGACTCCATAGTCAGACACACTGACGTCCCACTCACCAGACTGAACAAGGAAAAGATCACAGTAAGCTGCCTGTCAGGCGCTAGAATCCGCCACATAACACAAGCACTCAGGTCACGCCACAGCAAGTACAAGTATGACTCAGTCATTGTCCATGCCGGTGTGAACGACCTGAGACGTACCTCCCTAGACTACATGAAAAGAGACATAGAGGAGCTCTCAGATTATGTAGCCCAGGCCGGTATGACCCTGACCCTGAGCAGTATCCTACCCTCACCAAGAATGATGCCACAATACAGAGACAAAATGATCAGCTTTAATAATTGGCTTAATTACTGGTGTCATTCTAAGGGGATCCAATGTCTGTCTGCCTGGGATGACATGCTTGACAAGCCACGCTGCTTCACAAGGGATGGCTTGCACCTGTCACCCCTGGGCTTCCGGATATTGGCAAAGGCTCTTGCCACCCTCATAGTGCCTTTTTTAGGCAAGGCTCAAATGATAAACCTACCGCCCTAGAAAACAAAAATGGAAAAAAACTAAGGGTAATACTGCTCAATGCCAGAAGTCTAAACCTAAAGATGCACGCCCTCAAAGCCCTCCTCAGTATGGAGAACATCGATGTCTGTGCTGTGACTGAAACCTGGTTCAAGGCTCCTGAGAGCACCCCAGCACTATCAGGTTATACCTCATATTATGCGTTCCAGCCTCAAAATCCGGACCGAACCACAAAAGGAGGGGGAGTATCCATATTCATAAAGGATACCCACACCTCCAGGTTAGTGGCAACGCACGAAGCATCGGAGACCATCCAGGTGCAATTAACCATAGGTAAAACTGCCCTACAGTTTGTAGCATGCTACAGACCACCCTCTCAAACTCAGGAAACCCACACAGCCTTCCTGAAGACACTGGAGAGTATGAATGTCTCTCCAAACACCATCATACTGGGTGACTTCAACTACCCAAACATAGACTGGGAACATTACTCAAGCCCCAACACCCTAGCCCAAAGGTTCCTGGAGTTCATAAACTCAAATGCTATGGAACAACTAGTCACCATTCCCACAAGAGGAGAAAATATACTAGACCTGATCATCACAAACATGGGGACAAAATGCTCCACACCGGAGTATATCCCTCATTGGTGAGATCAGACCATAAATTAATCTCACTGGAGATCCACATCCCGCCCCCAACCCCAGCAAAAAAGACCATAGTGAAGAACTTCTCAAAAGCAAACTTCACACTTCTTAAGACTGGAGTGGTATCCTTCAAGGCCCCCAGCCAGTGGAAACCACAACCCACGCTGCTGAAACCCTTACAAATGCCTTCTACGAGCACCTCCAGGAATGTATGGATCAAGCAATCCCTAATAAAATCAAGACCCTTTCCACCAAAGGCAGGCGCCCGGTCTGGTGGACCCCAGCCATAAACAAACTCTACAACAAGAGGAGAAAGCTACTACATGACAGAGCAAAATCCCTAAAAGGGAAGGCATGTCTGATCAATACTAGCAAAAAACTACGATCACTCATAAAATCATCCAAGGCCAACTTTGAGAGAAAAATCGCTAAAGACACAAAAGACAATCATAAGGCCTTCTTTAGCTATGTTAGAAACCTGGGTGGAAACTCCCAGATATGCTCAGAATTAGTCCAAAATGATACAAAAATCACTGAACCCACAGACATTGCCAACATACTGGCAGACAGGTTCAGTGCAAATTTCTCCCCTCCCTAACCCCCAAAAGGAGAAATATCTATCCCACCAGAGTCTAGCCTCCCAAACATCCCAGATGCCCAGGTGAGAACTGCTCTCTCTAAAGCAAAAAACACAGCATCAATGGGACCGGATGGTGTCCCCGGCTGTGTGCTACACGAACTCAATGAGGAACTAAACCCACACATAAGGCTGCTGTTCAATCTTAGCCTTACTACAGGATACGTACCCAAAGAATGGCGTACGGCAACTGTGGTCCCACTCCACAAAGGCGGTGCTTCTACGGGCCCTGGAAATTACCGCCCCATAAGCTTGACGAGCCTTGTCTGCAAAGCTATGGAGAGGATCATAATGGAACTCATAAATAAAGACATTGGGGACCTACAGACACTGGATCCTACCCAATTTGGCTTTGTCAAGGGCAGATCCTGCCTCTTGAACTTGGTCGACTTTTTCAAAACAGTCACTAAGGCCATTGATGAGGGTAAGGCAGTTCACACAGCCTACCTTGACCTAGCAAAAGCGTTCGACACAATACCCCACTCGGGCATCATAGAAAAGCTCACCAGCTTAGATGTAAACCCATATGTCACAAGATGGGTTGCAAACTGGCTCAAGGACAGAACCCACAGGGTTAGTGTTGCTGGTGCCATATCAGACTCTAAGCCGGTCACGAGTGGTGTCCCACAGAGCTCAGTCCTGGGCCCCCTCTTGTTCGGCATTTATTTTTCTGAAGTGCAGGCAAACATAGGGGGATTGTGGCTGACAAAATTTGCAGATGACTGCAAACTGGGCACCATAATTGACACTCCATCAGACATAGACATCCTCCAGAGAGGTCTCATAGAAATGGATAACTGGTGCCAGAGCCATGGCCTTAAGCTAAATGCCAAAAAATGTATGGTCATACCCTTTGGGAAAAACAAGGTAACCCCTAATTACCACATAGGTGGTAATCCATTAAACACGGAAGAAGTTATCAGGGACTTGGGGACCCAAGTTGACAGTAACCTCCCTTTTGACACTCACATTGCCAAAGTGGTTAGGAAGACCTTCTACATTGCCCACCTGATCATGAAGGGATTCACATCCAGATCAGGAGAGGTCATTGTACCCCTGTACTCTTCACTTATCAGACCAATGATTGAGTACAACGCCCCATTCGGAATGTACCTTACCCGACACCTGCAGCAGTTGGAAAGACCCCAAAAGTTCCTCACCAAAAGGATAAAGGGGCTCAAACATATGTCATACGCTGCCCGACTGAAGAAACTCCAGCTCTATTCAGTCGCATACCGCCTGCTCAGAGGTGATCTGTGCCTGACATACAAGGCCATGTCCAACCCGGAATTAATGGACATGCTCCACCTCAAAAATCCAAATCCACCAGAGCCACGAGAGCAAGAGACTTAAACCTCAACACGGATATAAATAGGATGTGCTGGAGGGACAGATTCATCACCCAGAGACTCCCTACACTATGGAACAGAATCCCAGTCCATGTGAGGCAGAGCCCCTCACTGACTCTGTTCAAGAGAAATCTTGACGAGTGGATGGGAGATCGTAGGTTTACCCCGGGAATCATCTCTGTGTCACTGCTGGACAGAGGCACAGCAAACTAATGGGTATAGTATTCTCATCCTAAGGGGTGGTGAAAGCCACACACACTCTGGCTAGGCTTATAAATGCCCTAGGGCAGATAGCCTAGTATGAACCTATGAACCTATGAAATTCCCCTACTATCTGCCTGTGGGAGGTGGTAACTGATGAGTGTACATCTGGGAAGAATTTTGTGTATCATCACAATGGATGCAGATGTGTACATGGTAAGATTTACCAATGTACTGGAATCTTCTTCTGTACATTTTTCTGCTCAAGAACTTGATCAGCTGAGTGATACATGGTCACCTCCTCAGTATACAAATGCTGCTATAGTCACTATTAAACAATCTTTTACTGGAACCTGAACCTGAGAATTTGGAATATGGTTATGAAGTTATGGTCTGACATTATGGAAAAACAATACCATGATTACTGAATATTTAAGTTCATGGTTCCAACGGGGTTGCAGTGGTGGTGATGTTGGTGAAGATTTTTGATATCATTGCTGCTGGCTTGGAGATATCATGTTAGAAGAGTATCAACATGAGTGTGGATAGGTTCCAGTCATTTGTTGAATACTACAAAGTGAACTAGTGGGGTCAAGTGACACATAGAGAAAGTAAATATTGCAGTTCTGTTTTGGCGTGACTGATGCAACCCCCTTAGCAGATAGTGGTTTTGGGAAAGGGTGGTTATACTTTGGGAGTTCAGTTGTGGGATGTGCAGTAGTTCATTCCTTTTTAGAAAAGGCATAATAAATGACTTGTTTTGAAACTCCTGAGGTAATGTTATAATGTTTGGACAATTATTAATATAAAAATGATCTGGAGCTGTAGGATAATTCTGTAGCTAAGTATTTGACTTTAACTAGAAGTATATGATATAGGTATTATTAGCCAGGAATGATCATCTGAAAGAAGTAGATAACAAGGATTGACTAATAAAGCATTGTTTAAATAATGTGCGAGGTGTCAAATTTATAGACATATTGGGTATATACACTGGCGGTGGGATTGTGCATGGATTTTTAAACTGCAAGGAAGTTGCTCTTTATCTACTTCTTTATTTATATTTTGTAAAATGGGTTACATTTGCTGGACAGAAGTCTATTTTCAAAGTGGATCGGAGAAGAAAAGCATTAAATACAAAGTGCAAATAAAATGGCTACTTGGAACTGGTTATACCTGAAAAAAAGAAAAGGAAACTGCAATATACGTTGGTTAATAAGGCTCTATCTAAAGCTAAAAACACTGCCTCCATGGGACCAGATGGTGTCCAGGGCTGTGTCATACACAAGCTCCAAAATGAATTAACCCCGCATCTGAATACCCTGTTTAGTCTCAGCCTCTCGACAGGATACGTGCCCATAGAATGGTGCACACCAACTGTGGTTCCGACCAATAAGCCTGACCAGTCTAATCTGTAAGGCAAAGGAGCAAATCATTATGGAACTCATAAATGGAGAGATTGGGAACCTCCAAACACTTGACCCCACACAGTTCGGCTTCGTCAAGGGCAGATCATGCCTCCAGAACCTGGTGGACTTCTTTGAGACAGTTACTCAGGCTATAGATAAGGGAAAGGAGGTACACACGGCTTACCTTGACCTTGCTAAAGCATTTGACACCATTCCCCATTCAGGTATTATTGATAAACTCACCAACCTGGGCATAAACCCTTACGTCACAAGATGGATCGCAAACTGGCTCTCAAGCCAGATCCCACAAAGTAAGAGTAGCGGGATCTATATCCGAATCCAGACCAGTAATGAGTGGTGTGCCTCAGGGCTCTGTCCTGGGGCCCCTCTTGTTTGGCATATACTTCTCAGAAGTACAGGCAAGCATTGAAGGGCTGTGGCTGACCAAGTTTGCAGACGACTGCAAACTGGGTGCTATAATAGAGTGTCCGTCTGACATGGATTTCCTCCAGAAGGGCCTAAATGAGACTGATGCATGGTGTCAAAGTCATGGTCTCAAGCTAAATGCTAAAAAATGTGTAGTATTCCCCTTTGGAAAAAACAGAGTACCCGCAAACTACCACATAGGAGGTAACCCTCTGAAATCTGAAGAAGTAATAAGGGATCTAGGGACCCAAGTAGATAGTTAGCTTTCCTTTGATAACCATGTTGCCAAGGTGGTTAGAAAATCCTTCTATGTGACCCATCTGATCACAAAAGGGTTCACATCAAGATCTAAGGATGTAGGGGTGCCCCTCTACTCTTCCCTCATCAGACCCATTATTGAGTACAATGCACCAATTGGAATGTACCTGGCTAGGCATCTCCAGCAGCTGGAGAGACCACAGAGATACCTCACTAAGAGGATTACTGGCCTTAAACAGTTGCCCTATGCAGCACGATTGAAAAAACTATGGCTTTTCTCTGTTGCATACCAACTTCTCAGAGGCGATCTCTGTCTAACATACAAAGCCATGCCCAAACCAGAACTGTTGATCATGCTCCATCTTAGCAAAACCAAATCTACTCGAGCGACACACTCTAGGAATATAAACCTCAGCACAACAATGAATAGAACATGCTGTAGGTATAGATTCCCTTCGCAAAGACTTCCCTTGCTATGGAAAAATGTCCCAATTTACATAAGACAGAGCCCCTCACCAGGAGTGGCCCTAGGTCAACTGGTGCCCTAGGCTAAAGGGCTCCACGGCGCCCCCCCAACTCATTACCTGGTGCCCCCATCCTGGTCTACCTACACCAAATAAATACTGGAAAAGTGCCCCTGCTAGACCGGTGCCCTAGGCAGCCGCCTAGTTGGCCTATGCCTAAGGCCAGCCATGCCCCTCACTATCACTCTTCAAGAGGAACCTTGACGAGTGGATGGGTAACAAAAAGGTTCACACCAGGGATCATACCTACAGCTGTACTAGATAGGGGCCAAGGGTACTAGCTGCTAGATCAGGGGCCTAGGAAACTAACCAAAGGGGCGGTGAATACCGCACAACATGGCTGGGCTAATTTATGCCTTTGGGCAGATAGCCCAGTACCTACCTATGAACCTATAACATTTCTCCAGATGAAATAAATACTTCAGAGTCTTTGATATTTTAGATACAGTGAGAGAAAGAATTTTATTTCAAAGGGTAACTTCTGTAAATGTCTTTTTACTTAATTGCTACAGGAGACAAGTTGAAAACATCTCTCACTAGAAGCAGGAAGCAAAGCATATAATATATATATATATATATATATATATATATATATATATCGTCACATCAACCAAATAAACAGAAAGTTAATTTCAAACACATTGTACCTAGTACATTCCTAGAAACAGTCTTTGGTCATGTCAGCTTGTGCTACAATCTTTTGCAATCCTTGATGTAGGCATCAGAAAAAAAAATGTTCTTTTACAATCTGTTCAGTTGCACATTCAAGGATGCCTATGATTGTAGAATTAGCCTGTTTCACTCCATCTTCTAATTGAACATAAAAATACATATAAAAATTGGTTTAAAATATTCAAATTAATATTACATAGTCACAAAATAACATGGCCACTAATATCTAACATAGTATAGTAGCTATATATTTTTGGATAATCAAACATTTCTTAAATATGCTAGCAAGCTGAATCACTAGTCTTGTGTGAGGGTACTGAACATTTTTACTTCACTGCAAACAAACCCCGGGATTCATGAAGCTCGGCGTAAGGTCTGCGCCGGCGGTGCAGTGAATAGCCGGCGCAGTAGCGCCATATGCATATTAATGAGAGTGCACCGCAACCACAGACACGTGCGTAATGTACGTGAGCGAGCCCAGGTAGGATGCGTCTGGAGGCGTGTCTAAGCCGGCATGAGGTGAGCAACCTAATGTGCTGACAGCCACGGTCCGCCCATAATAGTAATGGCAGCAGCCAGGTCCCGTGCAGAATGAAACGCACGTAGAGTATGCAGCATAGTACCCGTCCCAAATAAACGGAGAAGCAAATACAAGCCACGAAGGCTTAAGTGTACCCATCCAAGGAGCAAAGGATACGCATAAGACCGCGTTTGTCCCGCAATGCACCGTCAGTGGTTACACTCAGAGAAGGTGTACAGCAGCATGTCAGCGCGCTGCACCGACATAGGAGCAGCGACTAAGGTCACCACCTATTCCACTCTGGGTGGGGCAGTCTCTCTATGGGCAGTTGTGTCCCGAAAAAAGTATTAAAAATGGCAAATGTGCTAAGATTGTAGGACATAATGATATCCCGTATGTAATGTAATGGTAGCATGAATTGGTTATTTCTGTAACTGAAATACCTAAATGTCACAAGAAACAGAATAAGCAAGCAAACTGCCACAACAATAAGCTTTTATTTAGGCAAACAAGTGAAGTCCCATGCTATATAGTGACCGTGTGTATGTGTCGGCCTGTAAAGTCAGATGTGAGTCCAGGAAATATCCCAGCTTGGAAACTGGAAAAGGTGGCAACCCCAGTAGCGACATGGGCATGGTCACCAGGGTTACCAGCTGTCCCAATGTGCCATGGACAGTCCCTGATTGGACAGTTGTGTCCCTGCAACAATCAGAAAAATGGAAAATGACCTCAGATCCCCTGCCAAAAATATTCCCGCAATATACATGTAATAGTAGTATAAAACATAATACATTTGTATATGAAACACATACATGGCAGAAGAAAATGAATAAGGAACCTAAATGCTTACAGAATAAGCTTATAGTATGGCAAACAAGTAAAGTTCTGTCAACTGCACTTGCCGTGGGTATGTGTAGTCCTGCAAATTCCGAAGTTTCCACATAACATGCCCCACTATGGGCATTGGAAAAGGTGCCAACCATAATGGTCACAAGCAGTAGTGAGAGTACATAGCCGGGTAGCTGTGTTGACATAACAACAGTAAGGAATCAAGATACCTTAAACACAGGCAAACATGTGCATAGCAACATATCCCACACCCAGCAACGTCTCTGTCGCATACACTGGATGGCGTATGTTGAAGTGTAATATCCAGAAGCAGAACCCATGCATTCAGATGTAATACACAATAGCCTCATTGTACATGTCAGTCCCACCCATGTACACCTGTGCACCCTAACCCGCTAGCATCCGTGTGCAGCTATACACCCACACACAATGTGCATACCTGAAATGTGGTAAGATGTTTGTGTTAGGCAATGCCACGCTGGCAAATACGCACCCACATGTCACCAACCCACCTCAGGTACAGATTTGTAAATGGCTGCATGTGAATGTGTCTGCAGAATGTGTACATCCTGCATGTGGTATGTACCCGTCGAAACCATATAGGTTTGCATACGACACCGTGCACATAACTGTACACATGTGGACAAGTCGGGTTGTTGAACCACCGCATCGATGATTAGCTATGCAGTGAAGTCGATCACATATAGCGGAACACGTGCCCACCAAACAGGACTTCCTAACAGGGTGCTACAGGCAAAGAAGGGGAAGGTGGGACATCACATGTGGAGAGTAGCGTTGCCGGACGGCCAAATACACACGGTCAAGGTAAAGGACGGAACAACATGCATATGGCCGGATGGATGTTGTTCGAAAAATATATATAGAAACACATATGAAGTGCCAGTTGAGACTCGAAATACTAGATAATGCATTGAATTGTACCATACAATATGGCAGTAGAACTAAGCCTGCATGTAATTGGTGAAGCTAAGCTGTAGTGTGATGGAAGTCTGATCCTGGCAGTAACCAGTACAGCAGGCTTATGTCTGTCATCATTAATTATCTGCTGGGTTACAGAACAATAAATGTATGTACATGCATAACATCACCCCTTCCCCTGAGGAGGATGGCCTTGTGAGCTCTATCGAAGATAACAGTACAACTCCTTACCAGAGAGACAAAGCAACATATTAAGAAATTAACCGACTACAGTATCGGAACAGTCTAGGGTCCTTGAAGCAGCTACAATCACAGAAGGACACTGTAATTGACAAGGTGCCTTGCAAGGCTGTGTTATTCTCATGGGAAAACATTTAATAAGCATTACCTGAGCACTGTTGTAGGAATACAACGTTGTGGACTCTAGCGATGTAAATGCCTTGTGACTGACCACATCATTAATGTGTGCAAAAGATGATAGTATACCCAATGTTCATACAGCTGTAACATGTATAGAGTAAAACAAATGTCTAAACATTTACTGCATAGTTCTTTGCCTCCTGCTGCACAGTAGTAAAACGTTATTAATCTCAGCTTCCTGTGTTATTGACTGTCAGTTTGAAAATACGAATGAGTGTTACAGTTTGATTTAAACAACTTAATTGACAGATGTGTACAGTCTAGCATGGGAATAGGTCAAGCCAACCATCACAATGTCCATGTGTACCACATACAAACAGCCAGTAACACGCAGTAGTAGTGCATGAAGGCATACACGACTGTGGGAATAGTACAGGACATATGGCACGTGCCAAGTGCAGATGCATGACAGAAACCCCAGGATGGGTGTCCCTGCAAAGAGGAACATGTGCCAACCACACCTCCCACAGATGTACCGGCAATAAAACACATGGCAAACACACAGAAACACTACTGTCCAACACACGACTGCAACGGAGCCTGGTCAAACACCAACATGAAGCATGCACAAACAGGGACTTGTGTAATGTTTGCCTTAACACGCCCCATAGGCCAAAGAAGAATAGAATGGACATATGCATGTAATGTTGTGAAGGATGTGTGGTAGTCCTCGGTATCACAGTGTTAGGGACACAGATACACTGTCATCAACTGTGACGTATGTGCACTGTACACAGCATACCTGCATGTAATACAGAGGACAATCATGTGCCAGAGAAATATAGACTGGAGAAAGAGTATAGGGGATAGACAATTGTAAATGTGACAAACTATGAATATAGGTTCATACGTCCATAGGTACAGGGTAGGCCATCGTCCCAGGTTCAGCCATAACACTACACCATAGTTAGGATGACTTTGCCAACCTTCTGTGCTTCAGATAAAATACCCATGATAGTGCTGTACCTCCGTCAAGCAGGGATAATTATGTAATCCCTGGCCTATACCTGCAATTCTCCATCCAATGGACAACACACCCGAACAAGGCTAGGAAGGATCTCTGTCTCACATGTACTGTGATGTAGATCCACAGCATTATGAGTGTCTGGGTGATATATGTGTCACTCCAACACATCCCATTAATGACCGTGACAAGGTAAATGTCACCTGCCCTAGTGGTTCTGAGGGATGCAGATACAGTAGGTGAAGCATACACATGACATATGGGTTGACATGGCCTTGTATGTCAGGCACAGGTCAACACTAAACAGCAGGTATGTGACGAATGTGGCAGGGGTCCTACAAGTGGGGCAGCATTACACAAAATGATGTCATCCTGCATCTGTACAACAATTAACCTATGAGGGCTTCCCAGCTGCTGTAGGTGTATGGTCAGATACAGTCTGAATGGGGCAATGTAGTAAATCATAGGTGTAACACATAATGGGTACAAGGAGACAATGACCTAGCCTGATGTAGATGTGAATCCCTGCACAAACAGGTGGGCAATGTAGAAGTCCCACACAACCACGATAGCAACGTGTGTGTTGAATGAATGGTGACTGGCAAACTCTGTCCCCTGATCCCTGGTAATCACCCCTGTGCTGAGTGGACAGCCACCTATATGCTGGACAGGGGTGACCTAGTAGTTTTCCACAGGTATGATGTTGCATTACTTAGCATTTAGCTGTGGGACATGTCCCTGACAGCAGATATGCATATCTGGGAGGCCCCTTCGAAGGATATCTGTGTCAGATGTCCGCCCCACTATGGCACCTGTTTTGCAGTCATCTACAAACAATGTTGCCCACAAAACCCCTGTGTGTGCCTGTACCGTGGAAATGTAGATGTATGACAGGAGTGGACCCACGGAAGGGCCCCATGGGACACCACTTGCGACAGGCAGTAGGTCTGACACGCTGCCAGCAACTATGACCATGTGGGTTGTGTCACATAGACAGTTTCCAACACATTCTGTGATGTACGTGTTCACATCCCAGCCAATGGGTTTATCAACGATACTTGAGGGGGGTAATGTGATGAAGGCCTTTGCCAGGTCAAGGTAGGCTGTATGGACTGCAACACCCCCATCAATGGCCTCGGTGAATGTCCCGAAAATGTCACCCATGCTTTAAAGCCATGGACCGCTCCTGAACAAGACAAACCGTGTTGGATGCAAAGTATGTATGTCCCCTATGCAGTCATATACGAGCCGCAGTATGATCCCTCCCCATGTCTTTGCAGATAGGTCTCCTCATGGTAATGGGACAGTAATAACCAGGCTCAGTGGAGGCATTGGCCCTGTGACGTGGGACTACAGTTGCCATGCGACACAACCTGGGTACCTTACCTGAGGTGAGGCTACAAAGAAATAGCTGTCCTAACTGTGGGTCTAATACCTCAATGAGATAGTGGAGTACACAGTGGGGTCACCAGCTGGTCTCATGGATGCTATGTCCACTACCCTGGAGAGCATGTCCCACCTGTGTGTCACAGAACAATTGGTGACCACAAACCGCTGGTACAGACATCTCCTCATGTGTGGGGAGGGTGTGGAGATGTCCTTACTGGACTTGTCAGCCTGTTTGTTGGCAATGTGTGTATGTTGAGTAAACTCCACCTCTTTGTGAACCCAGTCAGAGCATATGTGGGAGTGACCTCCCAGGTGTTGAGCATAGCAACTGAAGGTGGTATGATTGTCAGCCAGGTCCATGTAGGTATATCTGTGGAATGTGCCCTGGACCATGGCATGACAGTGTGTAACTCTACACATATGATGACCAAGGGTGTCATACCTCACAAGGTGTCTGCTCCACCTTGTAGTAGCCACCTCCTCATGTTGTACATCCTGTGTATGGCTGGGGTACACCACACTGGATGCTTGGCATTGGTACAATGAACCACAGTTGGGTAAGTGAATGCCTGGTTCATGCAGTCCTGTAGGTACTGGTAGATGGCAAATGTGATTGATGCAGTGGCTGCAGTACTGTCGACCACTGGCTCAGGGTCCTTAAAGGAGACCACAGTAGTGTGCAGAATTGTGTAGTCTGCCTCTGAGCAAGCAATGTGTATGGTAACTGGCAACACTCACAGCAACGGATGCCAATAGCAGAAGCCAATGTCCAAATAACATAGATTAACTTCTGCATGATAATATGTCTTATCATACATGTATTGACACGTGTGTGCTAATTACAATTGCAAATGGCCGGTAAGACTGGCCTAAAGTTCCCGTGATGTACACAGTCTGGAGGTGTTGTTCCGATAATAAAGTGGCAATACCTCCCAATCGTGACCCCTGGGTATGAAAGTGGTTGCTAACCTGCAACATTGGATGTACACCATTGGGTTCTGGTGTCGGAAGACATGGTTCCTGTAGCACTACACAGTATGGGTAGTCAAGCAGACATCCGCGATTGCTGAACACACAGCATCAGTGAAACCCACTGCTCACAAGGACACAGTCCGACAAGCTCTACACTTTACATATGCACAGTGGTGTCCATTGTAGGACCCAAAAATTATGGAAAGAACAGAATGATGTCTTATTTCAATGCATACCTGAACTCATTGTCATCACAGGTACACATATGCACCGCAAGCGTGTTTAATGTTGCTGATAGCTGTCCATGTAATGCAGCACAGATGCACAGAAATACCCAGGGTACCGGGTCCATAGAACTGCGTCCACATCACAGTCCCGCACACATGAAGGATGTGTAATGGGTACTGTCGATTGTTGCAGTCAATGGATTCTGGGTATGTAGACTCTGGGCTCGGTGTTGTTTCACAGGCAATCCTTTGTCCCGCCCCGTGGGAGGGATGTGCGTAGCACCTGCCTTACTCTCCGCTAATAATGCAAACCATCCACCGGAGAATGCTAAATGCAGGTGTGAAATGTGTACAGCCCTATACTAGTGTCCAGTAGGCAATTGTCATGGATGGACAACCGTATGGCCAAGATGGCACCCACAACTGCAAACCCGGGTAAATTACACAGCCCCGGTAAGGCATAACACAGGAAATACACATAGGGACTACAGTTGACATTCCACATACAAAGCCGGACCGTCGTGCCAACACCGGCATACACAGCACTCAATCTGCCAGCAACAGAATGAGGAGCACCCGCTACCATACAGCGGAACAGATGTGCGACCTGTGGAACACATACTAATGGCACACACACAACGTCAAGTAGGATATGTAAACTATGGCATTCCCACCTATGAAGACAACATGGTTAAATGAAAACATAGGTAATCAACATGTTCCGGTGGTGTTATATTGGAAATACGGTGACGGATATGTCCCATTGGGATGTCTGAGGTTTATATGAAGCAGTTGCTAACCAGCATCTTTGGATGTATGTCATTTGTTCACAGTACTAAATCACCTGGTTATGTAGCACCATGTAGACTGGGTAGTGAAACAGACATCCGCGATTGGGGAACATACACCAGCAGTGAAAAGCACTGGGCAGGTGGACACAGTCCAGCAACATCTAACTTGACATATGCACATCGGTGTCCATTGTAGGACCCAAAATTCCATTCATGGAATGCCTGCTAGCTTCCTGCATTACTCACGTGATCTCATTGTCGTCACCACGTCACAGGTACACATATGCACCGCAAGCGTGTTCAATGTTGATGATAGCTGTCCATGAAATGCAGCACACATGCACAGAAATACCCAGGGTGCCGGGTCCATAGAACTGCGTCCACATCACAGTCCCGCACACATGAAGGATGTGTAATGGGTACTGTCGACTGTTGCAGTCAAGGGAGTCTGGGTATGTAGAATCTGGCCTCGGTGTTGTTTCACAGGCAATTCTTTGTCCCGCCCGTGGGAGGGATGTGTGCGTAGCACCTGCCTTACTCTCCGCTAATAATGCAAACCATCTACCGGAGACTGCAAAATGCAGGTGTGAAATGTGTACAGCCGTATACCAGTGTCCAGTAGGCAATTCACATGGATGGACAAGCGTATGACTAAGATGGCACCCATAACTGCAAACCCGGTGGAATTACACTGCCGTAGTAAGGCATTACACAAGTAATACACATAGGGACTACACTTGACATTCCCCATACAACAAACACAGACAACCAGCCGATGAAGTCCAAAGCAAAGACGAGGTACTGTAGACACCGTCAGTGACCACTCAGAGCACACCAGGAATTAAATGCAGTCACCATAGTTTATTGAAGCTCTTTCGTCTGCTTCATAAGCAGACTTATTCAGAATACATACAATGCAGTCCAACCTACTACATGTAAAACCCTTAATTGGTCAGTAAACTAGATGTGCTAGGTATTAATTACATGCCTTAAAGGCAAACAAGCAAACAAACTTTACTTGGGTTACAGATTCCACACAGTGAGGACATCAGACATTGCTTGAAGGTACATTCTTCATAGAGAAATAGAAATATATGTATATATATGAAAGATGAACCAACATAATGTTTTCCAAATGTCTGACTGTGTAAGCTACATATATATGTTCTACGGACTGTGCCAATATATTAAAAGAACTGCAGACACCTAGTAATATAAATGAACCATAATATACACAGATAAACCGTATGATTATGACTAATGTAAAATAGACCAACGAAATGTAAAGATTCACAATGTGGTAATGTAAATATTCATTTAGAAGGTTACTTAAATAAATCAATTCAGACATCCATGTCAAAATACTAACAGAAGGCCAGCGAGGTGCCTGCCCTCACATGTACTGGGATGTTGTTCCACAGCATAGTGAGTGTCTGGGTGATGAATCTGTCCCACCAACACATTCTATTAATGACAGTGTCAAGGTGTACGTCACCTGCCCTTGTGGTTCTGAGGGATCTAACTTCTTTAGGTGAAGCATACTCATCAGATCTGGGTTCGACATGGCCTTGTATGCCAGGCACAGGTCACCTCTGGGCAAGTGGTATGCAACTGTATACATCTGGAATTCTTTCAGTTGGTCAGTATAACACATATTCCTGAGACCCTGCATCTGTTTGTCGATGAACTGTTGGTGCCTTTCCAGCTGCTGCAGGTGTCGGGTCACATACATTCTGAACGGGCATTGTACCCAATCATAGGTCTAATGAGTGATGAGTACAAGGGGACAATGACCTCCCCTGATCTAGATGTGAATCCCTTCATGATGATGTGGGCAATGTGGAAGGTCTACCTAACTACGTTAGCAACGTGTGTGTCTAACGAACGGTTAACAACAACCCGGGTCCCCAGATCCCTGGTAACTCCCTCTGTGCTCAGTGGATTGCCACCTATATGGTAGCTAGGGGTAACCTTGTTCTTCCCGAAGAGTATGACTATGCATTTCCTGGCATTTAGCTGTAGGCCATGTCTCTGGCACCACTTATCCACATCTGTGAGGCACTCCTGAAGGATATCTGTGTCAGATGTGTGTCTGACTATGGCACCCAGTTTGCAGTCATCTGCAAACATTGTCACCCATAACCCCCCTGTGTTTGCTTGTACTTTGGAAACGTAGATGCTGAAAAATAGTGGACCCAGGACTGAGCCCCATGGGACACCGCTTGTAACTGGCTGTGAGTATGACATGGTGCCAGCAACTATGACCATGTGTGTTCTGTGACTTAGCCAGTTTGCAACCCATATGGCGATGTATGGATATACGATCAAGATGACGGGTTTATCACTGATACCCGAGGGGGGTATTGTGTCGAAGGCCTTTGCCAGGTTGAGGTAGGCTGTATGGACTGCTTTACCCTCATCAATGGCCTTGGTGACTGATCCTACAAAGTCAAACACGTGTAAAAGGCATGATCTGACTTTGACCAAGCTAAACTGGGTTGTATCCAAAGTATGCGAGTCCCCTATGTCTTTATCTATGAGTTCCATTATGATCCCTCTCCATGGCTTTGCAGATAAGGCTTGTCAAGCTAATGGGATGGTAATAACCAGGGTCAGTGGAGGCACCATCTATGTGAAGTGTGACTACAGTCGCCTTGTGCTACTACTCGGCACGTATCCTGAGGTGAGGCTAAGATTAAACAGCTGTCCTAAGTGTGGGTTTAATTCCCCATAGAGTTCATGGAGTACACAGCTGGGACACCATCTGGTCCCATGGATACTGTGTTGACTGCCTTGGAGACAGCATTTCCCACCTGTGTGTTACAGATGTTCCAGGATCTACAAGTCTCAGGTATAGATAACTCTCCATGTGGGGGGGGGGGAAATGTTAGCACTGAACATGTCAGCCAGTATGCTGGCAATGTGTGTAGGTTCAGTCATCTTCACATCATTGCGAACCCGGTTTGAGCATATCTGGGAGTGTCCTCCCAGGTGTCCAACATAGCTAAAGAAGGACTTATGAATGTCTGTTGAGTCCTTGTTAATTTCTCTGTTGAATTTCCCCTGGATGATTTCATGACAGCTTGTAGTTCTTCACATATAATGAGTAAGGATGTGTTACCTTACAAGTATTCCACTTTAACTTGTAGTATCTACCTCCTGTCGTTGTAGAGCTAGTTCATGGCTGGGGTCAACCAGACTGCATGCTTGTCTGTGGTACAAAGAGTCTCAGTTTTGTATGGGATTGCCTGATCCATGCAGTCCTGTAGGTGCTGGTGGAAGGCATATGTACGTGATTCAGCGGTTTGAGTGATGTTCACCACTGGCTCAGGGGCCTTAAAGGAGACCACAGTAGTGTTCAGAAGTGTGAAATCGGCTTTTGAGAAAGGCATATGTATGGTAACCGGCACCACTGTACACATGGAACATCATGGCAATACACCACGGCTGGATGTGGGTAATGCTGGACATACCCACGGCAGACGGGCGGCGCTCCTCAGTCCGATGCCGAGGGACCACACACATAGCCAGCCTTATGCATAGGCCAACTAGGCAGCCGTCTAGGGCGTTGCTCTACTGAGCGCACATTTCAAGACTTTGTTTGGTGTAGGTAGACCAGGAGGGGGGTAGCGGGTGATGTTGCGGTGGCAACTTCTGCCTAGGGCACCACTTAACCTAAGGCCACTCTTCCCGTGGGTAATACAGCAGTACCCACACCCAGACGCAGGTCATTGCTAGTATGGCATATCATCTATGGCAAGTAACCATATATTCCCAGCCATAATGGCACAGCATAATGCCTGTCCGCCGCCAAACGCAGACATACGCCACCCGCGCGGTGCGGACGCATCGCGCGAGATGTCCATTACCAATGTCGACATTGTCTCGCTTTGTGAAACAAACTCCACATAGCGATTCAATACTAAACAGCGACGGAGAACCCGATGTCCCGTGGCTGAGCTGTTCAACCTGTTCCGCCATGTTAAATGTGTGTAGCACAGCGAACCGCCCAAACCAAGCAACGAACATGACTGTGTCACAGTGAAAGTCGCCACACAATGGTAAACCCATGTAATATTGCGACACAGGGCCTACATACCAAGGGTTAGTAATAGAAATAGGTCCGCTCGACCAGACCGTGTGCAATTAGTATAACAAGATCTACAACGGGTACACCGCCAATCGACACACGGTTATGAATAATTGGGGTGACATGGTACCATAGACACGGACAAAACGTGCCCATGTGACTCATCTAACATTCAGACACGGTCAGGGCAGTTCCGTACACTGGGCGGACAAGACCAAACCCAAAGCACCACAGCAACACCCTGACAATCAAGGCCTGTATGCAGGGGATATAAGCACCTGTCATCTGAACATCCCTGCGGTCACGACATATGCATCCTGGGCCATGAGCGAGGGGGAATAAGGAATGTTTAACATGCAGTACCGCACCTTTCCCAGCAGGAGAATGGATGCCTGTGACGTGCGTGACTGCGGGGGGGGGTATGTAAATGTACTTAAGTACCATGGGTATGCATATTAATGACACCGAACAGCTAACGTGTAGTGGTCACAGTAACTGGCAAACGTGAATGCAGTCACGTTTGAATTACGACTATGGAACATATAGATGTGAACGCATGTACGCGCCCATGCTGCAAAGACTGTTACATGTATAAAGTTGTAAGCGCGTTCTGCACACGTCCGTCAACCGGATCAGACATATGTTACCGAATAGTCACAACTAACACAAAACACGTAACCACACAGACCCAGTAAACATATATAAACAGAATACGGATATGCATGTGCCGCGCGTAACCCACAATTAGGAAATGCGAGTGTGCATGTGCGTGTGATCCACTGGAAGCAGGGAAGGTTAAGGATGTGTCCTCCACTCATTTACATTCATAATTGTAAAATATATGCTTAAATAGTACTTACTGATTCCATGCTTTGGAATCGTAATGCTACAATTATACACATTGATATAAAATATCCTGATCAACACACTACATTCTAAGGTTTACTCACAACAATTATCAACTATGTTTCAAGATACTGATTGTATTGACCAATATTGTATTTATATTAACACATTGTTGTCGTATTATTGTTTCCATGAAGTAATGTATGCAACACTGATTTGTATATGTCACGTTATAATCAAGACTTGTAGCACTGTCCACTTAACTATGAGCAGGTTTATTGATTATTTGACTTTAAACTGACTCTGAAGGAAGTGTATAAGGGACAACTATGTAATGCATTTCGTGCTCCGACGATGCCCCATGTTAGTAGGTGAAAGAGCTCAGTATCGTTTGACTGTGGAGTCTATCGTTTTTGTCATTGTCTGTTTTGGCCGATATATGTTCAATAATGTTGTTTATGAAGATGGGCAGGACGCAAGGTTTGCTGTATTTCCGCTTACTGGCACGTGGATATAGATAGGCCAAGTAATACATAATATGGGTAGTCAAGCAGACATCCACGATTGGGGAACATACAGCGGCAGTCAAAACCACTGGCCAGATGTTGACAGTCCAACACGTTCTACACTTTACATATGCACATCGCTGTCCATTGTAGGACTCCAAAAATAGTTGCGTTTACACCTTCGACTCATTGAGATCGGCCAGACAGAGTGTCAGCCGTGACTACGGCACAGCTAGACATGCACCACCAGCGTGTTTAAGGTTGATGATACCTGTCCATGAAATGCAGGACATATGAACAGAAATCCCCAGATTGTCGTGTCCATAGAAGTGCGACCACATCCCAGTCCCACACACATGAAGGATGTGTAATGCGCATCGTGGGGGTTTGCAGCCATGGGATCCTGGGTATGCAAAATGGGGCTCGGTGTTGTTTGGCAGATAATCCGTTGTCCCGCCTGGGAGGGCTGTGGGTATAGCACGTGCCTTACTCCCACTAAGGATGCAAAGCATCCACTGGGTAATGCTAACAGCAGGTGTAAAATGTGTTCAGCCCTACATCAGTGTCCAGTAGGCAATTCCCATGGATGGACAAGTACGACCAAGATGGCACCTATAACTGGACACCTGGTGGAATTACACAGCCGGTAAGGCATAACACAGGAAATACATTAGGGACTACAGTAGACACTCCCCATACAAAGTCAGACCGCCGTGCGAATACCGGCATACACAGCACTCGATCTGCCAGCAACAACATGAGGATCACTCGCTTCCATACTGTGGAACAAATGGGCGACCTGTGGAACACATACTAATGGCATACTAACAACCTCAACTATGAAGGTCATACGATGTTTCAACACTAGCGTTCACCGATATAACGAACATGCTTCAATGAATAAATAGGGTATGCATGTTCTGTCTGTTTTATATTGACAATACAGTGGCGTATATGTCCTACTGGGCCTTCTGAGTATTACTTAAAGCACTTGCCAACCTGCAGCATTACATCAATACCATTTGGGTTAATCGTAGTAGAACATGGGTTTCGTAGCACAACATAATATGTGTAGTCAAACAGACATCCGCGAGTGGGGAACATACAGCAGCGGTCACAACCACTGGCCAGATGGACACAGCCCAACATTTTCTACATTTTACATATGCACATTTGTGTCCATTGTAGGACCCAAAAGTTCTCCTTTGCAATGCCAACTGGGTGCAAGCGAAGACCAAGATGAACTACAGCCATGACTACGACACAGCTACATATATGCACCGCCAGCGTGTTCAAGGTTGATGACAACTGTCCATGAAATGCGGGACATATGCACAGAAATCCACAGATTGTCGAGTCCACAGATGTGCGTCCACATCCCATTCCAGCACACATGGAGGATTTGCTATGGATACTGTCGAGGGTTGCAGCCATGGGATCGTGGGTATGCAGAAATGGGTGTTGGAGATGATTGGCAGATGATCCATTGTCCCGCCCCGTGGAAGGATGTGGGTACAGAACATGCCTTACCACCCACCAATACTGACAATCATCCACCGGAGAATGCTACATGCAGCTGTGAAATGGGTACAGCCCTACACCAGTGTCCAGTAGACATTTCCCAAGGATGGACAAACGTACGGACAAGATGGCACCCATAATAGCAAGCCTGGTGCAATCACACAGCCGTAGTAAGGCATAACACAGGAAATACAGATGGAAACAACAGTAGACACACCCCAGACATCCATCCTGCCGCATAATCCCGCGCACACAGCAGCCAAGGTGCTAGCAAGTATGTGGGGATCACCCGCTTCCACCGGCGGAACATGCCGGCGACCTGTGGAACACATATTAATCGCACATCAACAACGCCAACTAGGAAGGTCATACTATCGTTAAAATATGGCGTTCCACACATAAATAACATACTGTCATGAATAAATAGGTTCTACATGTACCGGCTGTGTTATAATGACAATACAGTGGCGGATAGTTCACAATGGTACCTCTGAGGATTACTTAAAGCAGTTGCCAACCTGCAGTACTACAGTAACACCATATGGGTAAATTGTGGAAGGACACGGGTTCCGTAGCACTACATAATATGGGTAGGCAGACAGACATCCGGGACTGGGGAACATACGGCGCAGTCAAACCCACTGGCCGAATGGACACAGTCCAACATGTTCTACACTTTACATATGCACATCGGTGTCCATTGCAGGACCCAAAATTTCTCCTTAAGTAAGTCTGGGCAGCATAGTGTGAACCGAAGAGGTGACAGCTGTGACTACGGCACAGGTAGATATATGCACCACAAGCGCCTTCAAGGGTGATGACAACCGTCCATGAAATGCAGGACATATGAATAGGACTCCCCAGGCTGCTGCCCATACATGTGCGTCACATCCCATTTCCGGCACACATGAAGGGTCTGCAAGAGGTACTGTCGAGGGTTACAGACATGGGATCGTGGGTATGCAAAAATGGGTGGCGGTGTGGATTGGCAGATGATTCGTTGTCCCGCCGTGTGCGGACGCGGGCCATGGCATATCGTTACTCAATAATAATGCCGATCATCCACGGAAATGGAGAATGCAGCTGTGAAATGTTTACAGCCCTATACTAGTGTCCAGTAGGCAGTTCCCATGGATGGACAAACGCACGCCAAGATGGCACCCATAGCTGCAAACCAGGGGGAATCCCACAGCTGTTGCAAGGCATAACCCAGGAAATACAGATAGGGACTACAGTAGACACTCCCCATACAAAGCCAGACCGCTGGGCAGATGCCGGCATACAGCACTCAATCTGCCAGCACATCAATGGGGATCACACGCTTCCATACAGTGGAACAGATGGGTGACCTGTGTAAACATACCAATGGCACAATCTCAACGCCTGCTGGGAATGACATACGATGGTCAAACTATGGCGCTCCCACCAATGAAAGACATCCTTCGGTGAATTAATAGGATTGATGTCAATAGACCATGGCAAACACCCAATGAACAGGAAAGACTTGCTGGCACCCTATGGCCACAAACCATGTCACACATAGGTAGATGGAACAGTCAACTTAAACATTTCGTCCACACGCCGCATATGGTATCCAAAGGTACTTCATAAACATGTATGCTTATCACCCGTAGGCCCGTGAGACTTACACATAACATGGAAGTATCCAAGCTTTAAATGTCCACCCTTACACTTCCATTTGTCACTTTCTATGCTTAACAATGAACATGTAGCCACGGCATAGAAAGCACAGACGCACTGCTAACGAAACACACACATGTCAACATCACAGAAAGCATACTATGAACACACGTGATGACATGATATTGTACTATGAAACACAAACAAACCAGCAACCTGCGGCAAGAATAGTCCCCGTAGTTCGACACAACACAAGTCTTCGTAACATTTAAACAGTTTATTAAAACATGCAACGCTTGTTTCCATTAACGCCTGCAGAAAAATCAAAGTTTAAGAATGTTCACAATCAACAATGTGAGTCTTAACAAGATTTTAAATATCACATTGTTGATTGTGAACAGTTTAAGAATTTTCTTTTCAGAAGAAGTTGCGAAAGCAACGGAAACACACACACACACGGAAGGGATGGGAGACGAACCTACGCCTATCTACATGAACTCACTACAGTATGAAGCATTTACAGAATGCGCTACCGAGTTTACTGAACAGAGCTGTCAGAGGCATACTTGTAGGCTGGTGACATCACCCGAAGACAATAGTTGGCAATAGCCAAGGTATGTGTTGCGGAGCATCTAAAAGCATGTTCATTCGCAGAGGCAGCTGGAAACACACACACACACACACACACGCGGAAGGGACGGGAGACGAACTTACGCCTATCTACATGAACTCACTACAGTATGAAGCATTTACAGAACGCTACCGAAGTTTACTGAACAGAGTGCTGTCAGAGGCATACTTGTAGGCTGGTGACATCACCCGCAAGACAATAGTTGGCAATAGCCAAGGTATGTGTTGCGGAGCGTCTAAAAGCATGTTCATTCGCAGAGGCAGCTGGAAACACACACACACACACACACACACACATGGAAGGGACGGGAGACGAACCTACGCCTATCTACATGAACTTACTACAGTATGAAGCATTTACAGAATGCGCTACCGAGTTTACTGAAGAGAGCGATGTCAGAGGCATACTTGTAGGCTGGTGACGTCACCCGCAAGACAATAGTTGGCAATAGCCAAGGTATGTGTTGCGGAGCGTCTAAAAGCATGTTCATTCGCAGAGGCAGCTGGAAACACACACACACACACACACGCGGAAGGGACGGGAGACGAACCTACGCCTATCTACATGAACTTACTACAGTATGAAGCATTTACAGAACGCGCTACCGAGTTTACTGAAGTGAGCGCTGTCAGAGGCATACTTGTAGGCTGGTGACATCACCAAGAAGACAATAGTTGGCAATAGCCAAGATTTGTGTTGCGGAGCGCCTAAAAGCATGTTAATTCGCAGAGGCAGCTGGAAACACACACACACAGAGGCACACACACACAGAAGGGACGGGAGACGAACCTACGCCTATCTACATGAACTTACTACAGTATGAAGCATTTACAGAACGCTACGAAGTTTACTGAAGTGAGCGCTGTCAGAGGCATACTTGTAGGATGGTGACATCACCAGGAAGACAATAGTTGGCAATAGCCAAGATTTGTGTTGCGGAGCGCCTAAAAGCATGTTAATTCGCAGAGGCAGCTGGAAACACACACACACACAGACACACACACACACACACACACACACACACACACACACACACGGAAGGGACGGGAGATGAACCTACGCCTATCTACATGAACACACTGCAGTATGAAGCATTTACAGAACGCGCTACCGAGTTTACTGAGCAGAGCTGTCAGGAGGCATACCCCACGTGGGTGGTATCATTTGCAGAGGCAATGCGCCCGATCGGGAGTTAGGTCAGAGGCGCAGTCACGCAGCCTGTTACCATCCCAAGGTCGCCAGACAGTAACACGTTAGTGCTGCAGTCGGGAATACCAAGTAACTACTGATCAGTACATCACTGCCTACTGGGCATGCTCAGACACTTAGACTCGGCACAGAGCAGACATGCATACACATGGTGCAACGGCATGGGTGGCGAATGTGGACCGTCGGTGTGTCCAGCCACACAACAGAAACCTGGCCATGCCACAGACGTGGCCGTTGCGGGGATACAGGCATGCACCCGGGTATAACTACAGTCGGCGGTGTGCACTGTGCTGTGTGTCTATCTACACAGCTGCCTACTGGGCATGCTCAGACACTTAGAGTCGGCACAGAGCAGACATGCATACACATGGTGCGATGGCATGGGTGGCGGAATGTGGACCGCCGTGTGTGTCCAACCACACAACAGCAACCTGGCCATGCCACAGACATGGCCGTTGCAGCGGGGAATATCTAGGTGCAATTAACCATGTGTAGGACTGGCCTACAGTTTGTTGCATGCTACAGACAACCCTCCCAAACACAGGCTACCTGCACAGATGTCCTGAGGACACTGGTGAGTGGGCATGCTCTCACAACAGCACCGTATTGGGTGACATGAACCACCCATACATAGACTGGGAACATTAGCCATGGCACAACACACTACGCCACTGGTCACAGGTGTTCTCACACCTGGCCACTGTTAAACAGCCATGCACCATACATACTAGGGGATGTCTGACAGTTCTGCCCATCACACATGGTGAGGATATGCCCCACACAGGATGTACAGCCCTCAATGGTGATGCCAGACCGTATAGTGGATCCACTGGTCATCCACATCCTGTAACCAACACCGGCATGGGGGACCTAAGTGATGACCTCTCCACAACAAACCACACACATCATACGACCAGTGTGGTACCCTACAAGTCCTCCATGCCAGTGTTGAACCCAGGCCAGACCGGCAACCGCCTAACGAATGCATTCTCTGAGCACACACATGCATGTCTGCAACAGGCAAACATGATAACATCAGGACCTTGTCCACCACAGGTAGGCACATGGTGTAGTGGACCCCAGCCACTGACTAGCTGTACATCAACAGTTGGAGCTAATACATGACAGAGCAATGTCAATACCAGGGAAACCATCTCCCATTCATACCGGCGTCACCATATGGCCACACATACAATCATCCACGGCCGCTTGTGGGAGTGGTACTGCAGAGGGCACATGAGACAACCATAGGGCCTTCCTTAACTGTGGTAAGGACATGGTGGGGTGCACACAGACTTGGCTGGAAATGGTCCAGAATGGTACAACGGTCACTGCACCCACAGACATTGTCTGCAAACCAGCGGACATGTTCCATGCATACATCCCACCCCCCCAAGAGGGGACATATCTATCCCACCAGAGTGTAGCCTCCCAAACATCTCATATGGCCTGGAGTGATCCCATATCTCTATGGCGGTTGACACAGCACCAATGGGCACCGATGGTGTCCCTGGCTGTGTGCTACCCATCCTCATTGAGGGCCTCCCCCCACACATGCGGCCACTGTGTCATGTTAGCCTTACTATGGGCTATGTCCCCAATGGATGGCATATGGCATCTGTGGTCCCACTATGCCAGGGTAGTGCTCTTATGGACTGTAGACAGCCACACCCTATCCGCTTGACAAGCCTTGTCTGCAAAGCTGTGGGGAGGTCCATACAGGTGCCCATGGATACAGACAGCGGTGTACAGCCAATACCGGAACATACCCACAACAACATAGTCAAGGGCGGATCCTGCCTCCCGTACCTGCTCGTCCTGTCTGGAGTGTTCACCAAGGCCATTGATGGGGATACGTGGGTTTGCACACAGTACCATGACCTGGTGGGAGCGTTCAGAGCACACTACACATGGGACTCATGGAAAGGCTCGCCAGCATACATGTCGGGACATTTGTCACCCGATGCTTCTCAGAAAGGTTGGAGGTCACACCACACAGGGTTGGTGTTCCTGGTGCCTTGTTACACTCATATCTGGTCTCCAGTGGAGGCCCACAGGGCTCAGTCCTGGGCCCCCTGCCATATGGCATTCGACCTTCCAATGTGCATGCAATCATAGGGGGATTGTGGCAGACAAGGTATGCAGATGACTACGCACCGGCCACCATACCCAACACCCCACGTGAGACGGACAGCCACCTACGGGGTCATAGACATGGAGAACTGGTGCCAGAGCCATGGCCTGCTACTACGGGCCAGAGAAGGTGCAGACCTACCCAGTGTGAAGGACATGTTCGCCCAATGTCACATGTAGGTGGTAAGCCATTCCAGATGGTGGACATGTTCATGGAAATGGCTACGACACCTGTCGTTAACATCTGTCAACACACACAATGGCAATGTGGGTGTGAAGACATTCCACTGTGGCCTCCTGGTCTGGAAGGAATCGATCGACATCAGGGGTGTTCATTGTACCCTGTACACATCACACACCAGAGCAATGACTGCGCATACTGGCACATCTGGCCTGTAGATAACCTGACGCCTGCAGCACTCGGAAGGACCGCAAACGTTACACAAGGCGGGGATGACGGTGCTAGGACATGTGTCACAAGCTGCACGACCAAGGGGACTCTGGCTGTAAACCTTCACAGCACATCTGCTCTGTGGTGATCTGTGCCTGGCATACACGGCCATGTCTGACCTGGGTGACATGGGCATATTCCACTTCCTAGGCTCCAGGCAAACACGGGCACAGAAGCGACTGTCACACACATCACCACAAAGATGAGTGTGATGTGCTGGGGGAACAGGGTCAATGGCCGGAGACCCCCTACAACACGTAGAGGAGTGCCAGCCCATGTGAAGGAAAGGCACTGACTGCCTTCGTCCAGGAGTAATAATGACGTGTGGATGTGTGAATATAGTTATGCGCCAGGCATCCTCTGTGTGTCAGTGCTGGACGAGGGACTGGGGACTGATGGATGTGGCATCCCCATCCTGAGGGGTGTTAGCAGCCACACACAGTCATGCTAGGTCCACACATGTCGAGGGCACATACCCTGTTATGTACATGTGCCTATGTTCCTATGTAGGGGTCCATGCCGAGTGCGGTACCTGTGCTATGCTGATGTTGCCAGACATGCCTGTGGGTACCCCACGACCACGCTGGGGAACTAATTACAGTGCTCCCAGTAGGCACATGCAAGTACACCATCATTGTCATACGGGTTAACTGAACCAACATGGTGCTACACATGTAACCACCACACATACTGTGTACACAGATCAATGAATGCTGCACCTGTCCTGCATGGTATGTCTGCTACATGATGTCAGTGCACAACCCACATCACATACACACCTGTCACCAGCCATACACACACACCACAACATACACATCACGCACTATGCGGACACAGGTATCACATACACCTCTCACTATCTTGTCCACCCTGTGCATCAGAATATGTTTGCATAACCATGCACTGATGGTGTAGCTCACAGTTATGCGGCAGAGACTTCATCATATGCACAGGGTGATATGTGTGCCACAGGCATAGGCTGTACCAATGGATGACATCATGTGTGTGTGTAAGGGCCTGTGCATTGACTGGGCATGTCTGTGTACATTGCATGTGGGTGTGGTGGAGCCCTACAGTCATGTTTGCTGTGTGTGGGTTTGTGTGTACACAGTTCAGTCATCTGTGATGCCTACACGGGGTATGCTTGGCAGCCCCAGACTGTACAGTGCAGGTGTTACGGCTCACTGTGTCGGCCTGCTGCGACGTGACCCGTGCCTGCCTGGGGTTGCACGGGCACGACCGGGTGTAGGTACAGACAGTCCATTCTCCAATGTCACATGTCCGCTGGAAACGTGCCCATGCCGGGGCCGTCCAGGGCCACGTCCACGTGGCCTGCTCTGTCCTGGTGTGGTCGGTGTAGTAGCAGCTGCACTGCTGCTGCTACCAGCACTGGGTGGGTGGGCATGGGAGGTGGCACGCACACGCTGACCTGCACCAAGTGGTGTTGCTGGCCTATGCCCATGTGCCCTATGCCTCACCCCTACCTGGTGTTCCTGCATGGACAGCCCACGCTCAAGGATGGCCATGCCTCGGTCGAGGATACCAGCCATCTCACCCAATCTCCTATCCAGAACATCGGCAAGATGCTGTTGGGCATTCGCCAATGCCTGGATGTTGTCATTCAAGGAACGGATTGCAGACCTCTGCAGCCTCTGCCCTTCCTGGTTCTGCCATTTGGCACGCTCGCGCCATTACAGTCTGGAACATGCGTCTGGTTATACCAGCTGCTGCACCCTGTACGGCAGGTGTATGTCTAGCGGTGTTCCCCCTACGAGCAGCACCTGCTGCATGCCTGCGTGGCACTGCACCAGTCATTACACTGGCAACATCGTGTGTACCCACACCTTCTGCAGCCACCACACATTCCTGCTCGGTGCCAACAGACGCTGACTGACCGTCATCTATGGGCAACGGTGTTGGGGTATGTGTCGGCATCCGAACTGTGTTCAGGGATGAAGGGACGAAGTGTGATGTTCTCCAATGGCACAGTGTGTGCCTGTGATGACCCTGCCTGTGCCTCATGCACATGGTCATCACCACTAGTATCTGTGGGGACACTAGCATCAGCTGGACCGCAGGAGGGGAACTCACCTACAGCACCTGTCAATACAAAGGCATACCGTCAGTAACAATACACACACACACACACACACACACACACACACACACACACACACACACACACACACACACACACACACACACACACACACACACAGACATCATGCATGTGATAATGCAGGTGGCATGCAACATTCACACACCACAGACCAGTGAATGTAGACCAGACATTCCTAGTGGCAGTATGCACACTGCCCTGGTGGGAACAGTACAACAGGCAGGTGTCTTTTAGTAGGCATGCAGTACACACATTCATGGTAGTTTGCATGCATCGCGGATACAATCGTGGCCACGGTGTGTTGACAGTACACATGTCTGCCGACACTATGTCATGTACACCGCATACATGTGTGGTATCATGTGGACATGTGACGATGGTGTCCCACTGCATGCAGCACATCACAATGGCTGTCATGGTGCAGTGTTGTGTACAGTCTACAGATACAATGTATGGGTAACAGGGATGTCTGTGCAGGTGTGGTTGGTGTGAGCTGTGTACATAGCTGTACAGTGTGGAGTGCGGGCATTGTGCCACTGCACAGTAGCAGGACATAGTTATGTTTCTGTGTGATGCGTGACCTGGACGCATTACATTGCCATGTCTGTAAGTCGGTTCATCCGCTCAGCAGCACGTATGTGGTGGATATTGGAGGCACCTGTAGTAGCTGTGGAGAGGCATTCCATGTCAGTGGTGTACTACATCGGATGTCCAGGGGGGCCACTACAGTGATGAGCCCACTATGTGTGTACAGGGTGCAACGGTGACTACCCACTGTGGATGTACTGTGTGGCAACATGCCTGTAGGTATCGACCATGGCCTTGTCTGTCTGGGTCATTGACAATTGTGTGTGGTGGACATCGCACATGGCCCTGTGGTGGCCCATGTGACATACAACCATACTAGTGTAAGATGTCACATTCCCTACAGATATGCAGACAGTGTGGATGTCTGCTATGTCGCATAGGTCATGTCATGGTGTGAAACTGTTGCAGCCAGACATCCACGTGCATGGGACATGGCATGTGCCATGTCACAACGTGTGCACCCGATGCAGGGGCATAGGTCACATTGGTAACACTTGTGCTCTGGCAAGATCACAGCTCACTATGTGGTACTGTGTGCATACTGCAGAGGCATACCGATGCATACTACACATGCAGCCATTGTGGAACACCTACACCATTGTATGCATAGCTGAATGCACGTAACACACCAATAGGTCGTGGTGGTGTCATGCCACTCACGCTAATGGTCGATCTACTGTACATGGGTGGTGTGTGTGTCGGTGGTGCAACCTGTATACCGTGACTGGGGCACACACAGGTGTGCATGTCATGCCTGGACACATGGGGAATATCAATACACCATATCATGCCTTTGACTAGCAACAGACTTACCTGCAACAGACCCTTGTGTTTATGCACGCCAGACGCACCTGTAAAGGGATGACACAAAGGTATACACATTATCCATTACTATCGCCACAGTCAGCAGTGTGCATGTCACATCGATCTGTGAGTTAGCATGTGCTATGCACATGTCTGCTAACAGAACATACCATACTGTAGTATGCGGCCTGTGTGGCCATATACCTGGCATGTATTGCTATATTATGTGTTGTACTATGACACCCACCCCCACGCCACTTTATCATACAAACATGCATCCCTGACTTACCATGCAGCTCCAAGCTCATAGTTCGGGAAACACCCTCCTCCACGATGGACGATGGGTTTCGCGTGTTGTTCCGTGGGTGTCCCCAGACTGGCCAGGAGCTCCTCTGTGGCTGTGAGTGGGGCTGGGTTGGTGGCCCACCACCTGTCCCACGTTGTTGTCTGGCGATTGCAGTGGCACGCTGTCTTGCATGCCGGATCAGGTCTGTGCAGTGCCCGCGGATCTGCTGATAAGCGGTTGTATCCACCCAGGCTGTTCACCCTCCTGCACATCTCCTCCCACATCTCCTGTCATTCCTGTGCCTGCTGTGGCACATGACTGAATAAGACGTCATGATTAGTATGGAGGTATGGGATGATCACCTCCTCCTCCTGTCGACTGAAAGCGGGAAGCCAGGAACGTGGCATTATCTGTAAGACATAATGATGGTGGCAGGTCACATTTACACTGCTGTGCTGGCATACTGTTGGAAATACATTGCTATGACAAGTACGACATCTGCACAGTAATCTGTGGAAGGCATCATGGCAGTGACACAGCCGATGTGTTGGCTTCACACCATTGAGCAGTGGCTGTCACATCATATCTGTTTGCCACCCCATCACACTGTACACGCACCATGTAGATGTTAGCCAGCTGTGGACATGTGTACCTGGCTGCACCTGTGTCCATATCACTGGCATAGGTCCCCATGTGACGTCGGTGCTGATGTTCACCTGACGCTGTGTATATGTCAGTACACATCACGCCTGTAGCCATTGTGAACACCAGCAGTGGCACTGTACACATACACATGGACACCTGCACATGCATGTGTTGTGCCATGTACATCCACACAGCACTGTACGGGTGTTGGACAACTTGCCACAGCTCACCTGTGTTGCACATGTGATAGACATAGGGCAATGTGTAACCATGACACATTAGCAGGACAGGCCATGCATAGCATGTACACACACACATTGTCCAGAGCATCACACAGCACCTGTGACACCACAGGGTGCATCACCGCCACATTACTGCTGTGTATGGTTGATAGTGAGAGTGCTTTTTGTCCATTGCACCATGTAGGACTGTGATAGCTCATGCAGCCTTGCTGGGCAGGTCTGCATGGTATGGCAGTGTATGCCACATACATGGCACTGGGTTGTGATCCACCTGGGGGTTTACGATATTGGCAGGGTGGCTGTCCATTCCATATGTCATTGCTATGTGTATATGGACATTCAACATGTCCATCGCCATGGTGTGGACACTGGCCTCAAGCAAGGTATGCTGCACGCCGCTTGCTGAGGGTGTGTCTGGTGCATGCAGGTATCACACATCCATGCATACACTGTAACCCAGGCAGGTGCTATGTGCTGGGATATTGATCTACACAGTGCTGTATGTGGACACACACCGCTATCCCGCACATGGATGGTTGCCTGCACTGATGTGGGTACCACATATGTGTACATCCAGTGCCTGCTGCCACCCCCATGTCTGCTGCTGCACTACACACCGCCATCCCTCCCTCTGTGAATGTGGTGTTGGGCACAGCATAGGTATCCATGTATGGGGACAGGGATGTTCACATAGCAGGGTCAGTGATGGTATCGTCGATCAAACCATACGCCGTATGACGACCCCTCACACATATAACCCATTCATATTGTTGTTCACAATGGTGACACAGCTATATTGCTATGCCGGAGACATTCACAGCCATACATACACAGATGCATGCACGTCCATCTGTGGCATGGCCTGACTATTGGTGTGGTTCAGCACATTACATGTTTGACTGCAGCTGGCGCAGACCTACTGTGCACATGTCTACACGGTAAGCCTGTTCTACAGTAGGCATCTGTGATGTGCTGTGCACATCTCATATCTGCACATTTGTTTGGTGTCCATTGGTCCACGGGCCAGTGGTGGGACACACAGGGATGTTGCTGAACATATATGCATGCAACCCTGTACAGCTGTAACACTAGCCTCTCAGATGCTCATGTGTCATGGACGTGAACACCGTACACACATGTGGTTGTGGGCTGCCATCCATACCCATCTCCTCCTGTGGGTTGCTATCATCCCACACACTCCTTGTATTGTATGTTCAGGCTATGCACCTATGTGGGGCTTGTGGGGCATGCACACGATACTATATGCCTTTGCACCCATCACAGACAATGTCACACAGGTACACCGCAGCCGCATTACCATCACAGCTTGTTGTCAGCACATCACATGTGGTACACACATAACACATCTCCTGTGGGACATGGTCATTTGTAATGGCATGTCCAGCAGTCACATACCACCGCTACCCCTACATGACGGCTATGCAGGACATGTGTCTGTACAGCTACTGTGACATGTACACGAGCAATGCCCCCTACCACATCACATGGTACTACCTGTGGAGTATGTGTGTCTGCATCCATGCTGTAATATAGATGACATTTTACATCAATATGTGCAAACATACCTCATTGGGGTTGTCAATGCACATGTTCCATGTGTCAATGCATTGTTTGTCTCTGTTGGGGTCATTGTTGTGCATGGTTTACATGGCTGACATAGCGTACTGTGTCTGATTCCAGGTAATTCATTGGGCTACCAGCATTGTACATTTCTACAGCACATTCCAGCCATCATGTAGCCAGCTTACATGACAGTGGGAGGTGTTCCGCCATGTGCACATATGTCACACAGTCCGAGGGTGACTGACACACATTGTCAGGACTGGGTTCTGACTGCTGTGGATGTGTGTACTGGTGTTGACAACCATGACTGCACCAGATGGTGTCTTCTGGATGTGTAACATTCACAACACACACCTACATTCACATAGCAGCACACATCGTCCACGACAATGGACATTCCTGCATGAACACTGTGCACGGTATGTCTGTATGACCACTGCATATATCACTGGTAGCCACCAGCATGGCTGCCTACAACAGCGGTGTATCCTGTGCAAACATGGGTTACACCTGTCACAACACACCTGTGTCAGATGGCCCTGTAGTGGGTGACAGTGCAGTTCCATACATCATGTAACAGTATACATCGTGGCACCAGTATGTTGCAGGCATGTGAACGGCTGTGCTAGTCGACATATGCACACATGGCACATCACCTGGTACACCTGGTCTGCCTTGCCACCTGCTATTGTGACCACCCTGTGATGACATTGTACGGCCCACATGGACTGGGACATGTGATGGCTCAATGGTGAATTAACCCTCCAGGTGTGTGTCTAGCCAGGTGTCCAGTAGCCAGTGGTCTGCACGCAGGGATAGTGTACATTGGCCTACTCTGTCACTGGACTGTTGACTATGGTCATACTGTAGTTATGCAGGCATGTAGTCATTTGTCCAGTCTGATAGTCGTGTTCAACCACACTACCGTGGCACACATGACCTGTGGACATCTGCCTAAGGTGTGCAGCCCACATGTACATCTTCACATGCTATGCTGCCTGTGCAGCGGTGTCACATGTCTGTCTCCGGCAGGGCTGTCACAGGTAGGCACAGCATGCAGTGATGTGTGACAATGCTTACACCCTCCACTGTGCTGTACACAAGCACTGCACACACAGTACAGCACACATGTCATTTATCTGCAGTGCCTGGGACCTGCCTCCATGCCCTACACGGCACACCTGCCAGTCCAGATTGTACACAGATCATACCTCCCAGGCACATACCTGACTGCAACACACATGGTGGGTGGTTCCCACACCACACAGTGATTTTACACACATACTGTATATTCCCAAGACACATTGCATCATAGGTAATCCATGTTCAGATACCCATGTTCGTGACCGCTACGCACATTGTGACACGCGACAGTGAATACACTGTACACCACAGGTTACATGCTGGTCGTGTTGGCATACTGTACATTGCACCTAGGACAGTTGCTACTGCTATGTATTGACAGCAACACGGCCTTCCCTAGTATGGACTCCCATGTACCCACACATGCTTAGCCATGCAGTACGCATAGCTGGGTGACACATTACACGACACATACCATACCTACACTATCCTCGGCATGCACCAAACCTCCATGTGTCTGTGTGCTATGCCTACACACATCCCTCTGTTTGCTGAACATCCATGCTTCTCATCCCTGCTAGCCACACCCTAAACACACAACCATAGCAGCATGCATGGTACATACACTCTACAGCCGGTATTACTGACATCCACTGACAGAGGTAGTTGATGGCATGGCACCCCGTCGATGGACAGTCTACGTGCCTATGCCAACACTGATCACAGTGCACTTCTGCTACATTTACACACTGGTAGGGACCATGCTATTCCACACGAGACATGGTGGTACTGGCCTTTCACAGACGCCACAGTGGTATTCCTGTTCCATGCACACATGCTGTATGGGCACATGTGCAGGCTGTTGCACGGTAGTTATGTTCACCTGTGTGTGGTGTGTCACTTGACAGTCATGGTGTGTCCTCATGGTGCATCACATACTCCACAGCTAGCTACGTACACATGACTGCCAGACATTGCAGTGTGGGCCCTCACGCAGTGTGGTGGTATGTCTCTGCTGTTTGACTACATCCACATTCAATGCAGCATACCACAGTCATGCAGGCATTGCCAACACAGATGTTGCTGGCATCGTGCCTGCCAATGGGGTACCTACCAACAATACACACTCTCACTCACTACAGGGTTCCAATCCTTGGCTGGACATTGTATTAACCCTGTGGACACATACATAGTACTGCCATGCACATGTTATGTCCGGGAACACAGTCCCAATGTCACCTCCATCGCCAGAGTTGTTGTATCCCGGCCAACCTGGCTGTTACATGTCTCTGCAGCAGCACACTGCATTGACTGCTAGCCCATTCATGTACATTGTGTACCCTGACCACCACACTACCACATCTATAACACTACACATGGGTGGTACTGCATTGCACGATGTGGGGCTGCATTTGTACACCCATGACTGGGCCATTCAGTATGGCACTGGGCCACATCTTGACATACATGCTTCACACACTCATTGACTACCTGCATGCCTTTACTGGCACCCTTGTTGGGCTTATGTGCGCCACAGCACACCACATCCCATGCTGGCCACCTGTCATACTATTGCATGGGTGGTTAGTGGTACAGAGGTATCACATCAGACATGGTCCGCCTCTTTGCCCTTCAGCCATTCCACTTTATGCTATTGCCAATGTACACATCCAGCATCACATCGCACTTATGTCTCGGATGTTACGCCATGTGCCTCCTGTACAGGTCACACAGTGGTGCAGGCATATCATGCTAACTACAACAAGTCAGGGACGTGTGACATTGCACAGTCCTCAGACATGTGGCCCCTCATGCTCAGTATTTGCACAATGCATACTACCTGCTGTCACACAGTATTGTCCATGCCTACATATACCACATCTACATACCTGGCAGCATTCTAGCTCATCCTACTCATATTGCTAACAACCATACAGGTGTCAGTGTGGCAGATATATCATGTAGATATCATTGCATCAGTTACATCACACATAGTGCATACACATCACCTTTGCATAGTGACAGTCATGCAGTGTGTATCACATGGATACTGTCCCTATACATGCATATCAATGTACATGGTTGATGTACACACACATGCCCCACATGGTGCTGTGGTTGCCATATTCCACCATGGCGTGGGTACCTGTGCAGGACCACGCATTTCTGGACCGTATGTCTAGCTGATACCTTGGGTGCCCTTGTACCTGTGCCATACACACATGTACACGGGCAGTGTTACAATAACACATATGTGGTGTACCTTACACAATGGATACAATGTTACATGTCTCAGTATAGTCATGCTGTGATGTCTACCTGGCTCAGACAGTTTACATATGCAAATGACAGTCATGTAACACATCTGTACTCACCTGCATACCACTAACACAGAGGTGTAATCTACTCTGCCATGGGCCATGTTCTCCGCAGTATTGATGCATGTAGTACCCTACATGGCGTTTGCAGTGGGCAGGGTGGGAGGAGCAGTCCTGCATGTGTGCACACATGCCACATTGCTCAGCCCGGGCGTCTGTGTGACATCCACAGACTGGACACACACCGGCTGTGGGACATAGGTCCTGTGCACATCCCACAGGGCACACTGTGTCACTAGTCATGTGATAGCTCCCTTGCTGGTAGGGTGACACAGACCCATGGTACCACCACAGCGGAAGTACTGTATAGACATACAGTTGACATCCACTTCTGCCGTTCAGTGGACACTACCATGGGGGTGACACTACTGTGTACATTGCACATGTGTTTTCACCCGGCCCTGCCGGACATCATTGTGGCACACATTGCACCTGCTACGGAACGCTTGGACATGGTTACTTGCTGTTCCCTCCATTTCGGTACCTATTCTGCTACTACATTGTCCCATATGTGCAGGCCATACATATCTTGTTTATGTACATAACATTAGGCCATCCCTCCATCATGCATGCTATGCCTGTGATACTGTCTATGATTTCTGAACATATCCATCATGACAGCTTTGCATTACACATAATTGACATAGTCACCCCTACTGCGTGGATACGTGCACGCCGTGCGCACATTCTCCGTATGACATCGACGGTATATGCCCATGCACATGTGTGCTGTGACACTATACATACATGGCCTATCCCCTGCTGTGGGGCTTCATTGTTCGATATCCACTGACAGCATCGGGCGTGGGTGGTGGCATTGTTCTGTGTTTGGAATCCCTATGGTGGACCTTGGGTTATCACGCCTGTGTACATGTTGTCCCACTGCTGTGCACACGCTTGTCCGCAGTCATTGGTATGCTCATGGCTTAGCATTACATGACCACCTTTCACCACTCTCTGCCTAATGGACAGGTATCTTTACTACCACACATCGTTCACATACAGTGCAGATTAGTCATAATGATCATGCGTTACACATCAGTACATCTCGTGGGTTCGACATACCTTTCCGGCCTTCGCTTCTGTATTCACAATATCTTCCTCTCAGTATTTTCTTCGATACCATTTGTGTTCGTTAGAACATACGGTTTGAATATCCAGGGAGTCTTCCTTTTATTCGTCGTCACCTGAGGCATATGGGTTCATCACGCCAATAGCTGTTCCTCGGTGTGTACTTATGCGCATATCACTGGTGATCCTCCTTCATTCGTGACGCGTTACGCCAGGAAACTAGGCCATGGTTCATTCCTCGTGTGGCCGTTAGTTATTTGAACTACCTTCGTGGGGATGGTATGTATTGTATAATGTTTGTGTGACTGCATACGCTATGTGTGGTGTCAGGTACATTACGCTGTGGTGTTAACCGTGGATTGTGTGTTTGGGTATGGTATTCTGTTTGACATGTGGGTGTCCGTGTCCTGGCGGCGCTGTCGATGGCATTGTGCATTCAGATGTGTAACATAGCTGTTATATTCCTGTACACAACGGATGCAAGGATGCATCAGCTGCTGCTAGTGTTTCCACGCGGCTTGATGTGGGTATGCCGCTGTCATTGACTGCCTGTATGTTTTTGCTACGGTTTTAGCTGTTATCCCTTTGATATGTGCGATGGGGTATATCTGCGGATGTGGGTGACGGGTACGGGGTGTGGGTCTTGCATTTATACATACAAGATATGCTTGTGTGTGTGCTCCATCCCTGCTTGGGGAGCTGCAGGTTACCTGTCTGTTGTTCTGGGAATGTTTGTTTTGTTGATGTCGTGGTGTCGGTATCGCTTGCATGTGTGCTTCCTGCACGTATTCCTCCTTCACATCGGTTATATATCTGCGGATGTTCGTCCGTCCCTACTATCCATTGGCATTTTGTCCCTGAGAGTTACGGTGAATGTGGTCCTATACTTGGGACGCCCTGTATGCTACGGCTAGCCTCCTATTCGTGTGCCGCTTTACTTAACGGTCGTGGAACACACAGCTGTATTTACGGACCGTAGTGTTCACGATCGGTGCCGGATAGCACATTCGTGATTTTTTACCGTACATGCCTGATGCTGTGTAACGCTGTCGACGATCGTGTTGAGCCCATCTACCTTATGGCCGCCATACATACGGTCATGGTTTGTACATTGCCCTTTGCATCTCCTGTTGGCTATGGCCCTGTGGTACATTCTGGGACATTTCCGCTTTGCATCGCTTTTACGCCGCCATACGCGCATAGCCACTGAGGAGATGTCAGTACTACTTTGTGGGTACTGTACATCGCCTATGGTTCCTGTACTGTATGCCCACGATGTTATTACACCGCCTGTGACATGTCACCTACATACACATTTTACAGTGGCACACATTAACACACACAGCGGAACGCACGACGAGCTCACCTCACACATACACATATTGGCGCCATGGCTGTCAGGCTTCTATTTCCAAAATGAGGAACACACATTAGTAATGTGGAACAAATGGGCATAATGTGGAACACATACTAATGGCATAGTAACAACTTCAGCTAAGTAGGTCATAGGATGGTTAAAATATGCTGATTTACTTACAATGAAGAACCTTTAAATGAATTACTATGATTAATTTCTATTTACCAGGATGTCATTTAAATACATTCCTAACAATGGATGTTTGACAGACATTTTCAATGTGGAACTTTGAGGAACTGGCGAGGAACATGAACTGTTTTAGACCCCAAATGAGGTAATGCCCTCATAATGGCGTACACTTCACTGGTATGCTTGCCGCCAATCACCGGCGGGTTTGCAATACAATACCTACGTTGACGCGCCGCCGGTGGCGGCGTATCTCTAACACTCATATCCTATGGATATGACACATATCCGTTACTGTACGTGGACTGGTGATCATCCCGACACGCCGGATATGTATTGATGCAGGTTGACATTTCCATGGCTGGCGTTATTCCTCTGCCCAATTCTCCGGATGATGGTTGTTGGTCACTATGTTTACTATGTGGAGATTTCGCCTTACTTATCTGTGAACTTGCATCCCTGGGTTCCATATTAACCTGTTGTACTTTATATCTGTGTATGCGCATATATATTTCTACATGTGTACTGATATCTATTTCCTCAGATCTGTGTATGCACATAAGTACATATGTGGTCGACTTGGCGATAGTGGCATATGCCACGCCGTGTGCTGTAGAACCGTGCGTGAGGTGTTGGCGCTCCATGCTCTGCTGGCTATTGGTGTGCAGTGTTTGGGCGGTGCCTTTGTTGGAGTCACACATAGGTCCGCCATAATGAATTTTGGGCGGACATGTTTGTGTGGCGTCCATTTCACTGTGTGTGCAGGTATGAGGTGTCAGTCCATGGGGCCTACACCGTCAAAGTATGTGCTATGCCTCTTTGCCAGGCATAGGCATTTAAAAATTGGGTACGCCCGCCTACCTACTGGGGCTGGCACAGCATGTTCATGGCGCTGAACGCCATGCCTGTGCTTGCCTTGGCAGTTGTGGCGGGCTTGGTGGCCCTACACCATTATGTCCCTGCAGCAGCTGTTTCCCGCAGAATCATATTGTGTAGCATACAACATACTATGAATATGTGGGCACATGTGCCTGGAGAGTACTGCAAGGTTCCACCGGATGTATCCAAGCACCGAACCGTGATTTCAACATCCCAAACACACGCTCTATGATTATTTTGGTTTGTGCGTAGCCTCATTATGGCGTTCTTGCATGTGTGTGTGTGCATTTCTGACGGGTGTCATCAGCCACGGCTCCAGTGCATAGCCAGCATCCCCACAAGGTGATCTTGTGTGATGTCCCCCTGGTGAATACCTGATACAGCTGTGAGGCATGCCAGATATGGAGTCGTGGAAGCTTCCAGGGCTGCCGCACACACACATCCATGATAATGCCCTGCGCATTGCACCCATTTAATCTGGCAATTGATGGAGGAGTATCCCTTGCGGTTTATGTAGCCGCCTACTCCCTGCTGCTCGGCGTGACTTGATTTCTATGTGCATACAGCTCGATCGCGACCCAGTACCTCCGGTATTGTGCCACACGGTGGAAGCGGGCGATATTGCTAGCCAACTCCTCCTGAGATCTGGGAAGTTTATATACTCATGGGGTTTTACAATTTTTTTCCCAAAGGGTCTTTCATTTTAAAAGTCATGCTGTGATCTCTACCTGGCTCAGACAGTTTACATATGCAAATGACAGTCATGTAACACATCTGTACTCACCTGCATACCACTAACACAGAGGTGTAATCTACTCTGCCATGGGCCATGTTCTCCGCAGTACTGATGCATGTAGTACTCCTACATGGCGTTTGCAGTGGGCAGGGTGGGAGGAGCAGTCCTGCATGTGTGCACACATGCCACATTGCTCAGCCCGGGCGTCTGTGTGACATCCACAGACTGGACACACACCGGGCTGTGGGACATAGGTCCTGTGCACATCCCACAGGGGCACACTGTGTCACTAGTCATGTGATAGCTCCCTTGCTGGTAGGGTGACACAGACCCATGGTACCACCACAGCGGAAGTACTGTATAGACATACAGTTGACATCCACTTCTGCCGTTCAGTGGACACTACCATGGGGGGGGTGACACTACTGTGTACATTGCACATGTGTTTACACACGGCCCTGCCGGACATCATTGTGGCACACATTGCACCTGCTACGGAACGTTTGGACATGGTTACTTGCTGTTTCCTCCATTTCGGGTACCTATTCTGCTACTACATTGTCCCATATGTGCAGGCCATACATATCTTGTTTATGTACATAACATTAGGCCATCCCTCCATCATGCATGCTATGCCTGTGATACTGTCTATGATTTCTGAACATATCCATCATGACAGCTTTGCATTACACATAATTGACATAGTCACCCCTACTGCGTGGGATACGTTGCCGCGTCGCACATTCCGTATGACATCGACGGTATATGCCCATGCACATGTGTGCTGTGACACTATACATACATGGCCTATCCCCTGCTGTGGGGCTTCATTGTTCGATATCCACTGACAGCATCGGTGGGTGGTGGCATTGTTCTGTGTTTGGAATCCCTATGGTGGACCTTGGGTTATCACGTCTGTGTACATGTTGTCCCACTGCTGTGCACACGTTGTCCGCAGTCATTGGTATGCTCCGCGGCTTAGCATTACATGACCACCTTTCACCACTCTCTGCCTAATGGACAGGTATCTTTACTTACACACATCGTTCACATACAGTGCAGATTAGTCATACGTATCATGCGTTACACATCAGTACATCTCGTGGGTTCGACATACCTTTCCGGCCTTCGCTTCTGTATTCGTCAATATCTTCCTCTCAGTATTTTCTTTCGATACCATTTGTGTTCGTTGTGAACATACGGTTTGAATATCCAGGGAGTCTTCCTTTTATTCGTCGTCACCTGAGGCATATGGGTTCATCACGCCAATAGCTGTTCCTCGGTGTGTACTTATGCGCATATCACTGGTGATCCTCCTTCATTCGTACGTTACCCAGGAAACTAGGCCATGGTTCATTCCTCATGTGGCCGTTAGTTATTTGAACTACCTTCGTGGGGATGGTATGTATTGTATAATGTTTGTGTGACTGCATACGCTATGTGTGGTGTCAGGTACATTACGCTGTGGTGTTAACCGTGGATTGTGTGTGTTGGGTATGGTATTCTGTTTGACATGTGGGTGTCCGTGTCCTGGCGGCGTCTGTCGATGGCATTGTGCATTCAGATGTGTAACATAGCTGTTATATTCCTGTACACAACGGATGCAAGGATGCATCAGCTGCTGCTACTGTTTCCCACGCGGCTTGTTGCGGGTATGCCGCTGTCATTGACTGCCTGTATGTATTTGCTACGGTTTTAGCTGTTATCCCTTTGATATGTGCGATGGGGTATATCTGCGGATGTGGGTGACGGGTACGGGGTGTGGGTCTTGCATTTATACATACAAGATATGCTTGTGTGTGTGCTCCATCCCTGCTTGGGGAGCTGCAGGTTACCTGTCTGTTGTTCTGGGAATGTTTGTTTTGTTGATGTCGTGTGGTGTCGGTATCGCCTGCATGTGTGCTTCCTGCACGTATTCCTCCTTCACATCGGTTATATATCTGCGGATGTTAGTCCGCGCCTACTATCCATTGGCATTTTGTCACTGATAGTTACGGTGATTGTGGTCCTATACTTGGGACGGCCTGTATGCTACCGGTAGCCTCCTATTCGTGTGCCGCTTGCTTACTTAACGGTCATGGAACACACAGCGGTATTTACGGGACCGTACGTGTTCACGATCGGTGCCGGATAGCACATTCAGATTTTCGCCGTACATGCCTGATGCTGTGTAACGCTGCCGACGATCGTGTTGAGTCTACCTTATGGCCGCCATGCCCACGGTCATGGTTTGTACATGCGCCCTTTGCATCTCCTGTTGGCTATGGCCCTGTGGTACATTCTGGGACATTTCCGCTTTGCATCGTTTTACGTCGCCACGCATAGCCACTGAGGAGATGTCAGTACTACTTTGTGGGTACTGCTGTACATACGCCTATGGTTCCTGTACTGTATGCCTACGCATGTTATTACACTCCGCCTGTGACATGTCACCTACATACACATTTTACAGTGGCACACACATTACACACACACAGCGGAACACACGACAACCTCACCTCACACATACACATATTGCCGCCATGGCTCTCAACCTTCTATTTCCAAAATGAGGAACACACACATTAGTAATGTGGAACAAATGGGCATAATGTGGAACACATACTAATGGCATAGTAACAACTTCAGCTAAGTAGGTCATAGGATGGTTAAAATATGCTGATTTACTTACAATGAAGAACCTTTAATGAATTACTATGATTAATTTCTATTTACCAGGATGTCATTTAAATACATTCCTAACAATGGATGTTTGACAGACATTTTCAATGTGGAACTTTGAGGAACTGCGAGGAACATGAACTGTTTTAGACCCCAAATGAGGTACGTTCCTCATAATGACGTACACTTCACTGGTATGCTTGCCGCTTTCACACCGACGGTTGCACACAATACCTACGTTGGCCGCATCGCCGGTGGCGGCGTGTATCTCCACACTCATATCCTATGGATATGACACGCACATATCCCGTTACTGTACCGTGGACTGGTGATCATCCCGACACGCGGATATGTATTGATGCAGGTTGACATTTCCATGGCTGGCGTTACCTGCTCTGCCCACCCTCCCGGATGATCGGGTTGTTGGTCACTATGTTTACTATGTGGAGATTTCGCGTCTTACTTATCTGTGAACTTGCATCCCTGGGTTCCATATTAACCTGTTGTACTTTATATCTGTGTATGCCTGCCTATATCTCTACATGTGTACTGATATCTATTTCAGATCTGTGTATGCACATAAGTACATATGTGGTCGACTTGCGGCGATAGTGGCAGCATACGGCTACGCCGTGTGCTGTAGAACCCGTGTGCGGTGAGGTGTTGGCGTTCCATGCTCTGCTGGCTATTGGGTGTGCAGTGTTTGGGCGGTGCCTTTGTTGGAGTCACACATAGGTCCTGCCATACGGTACACATTACGGGCGGACATGTTTGTGTGGCGTCCATTTCACTGTGTGTGCAGGTAAGGAGGTGTCAGTCCATGGGGCCTACACTGTCAAAGTATGTGCTATGCGTTCCCTCTTTGCCAGGGCATAGGCATATTGGGTACGCCTCCGTCTACCTACTGGGGCTGGCACAGCATGTTCATGGCGCTGAACGCCCTGTGCCTGTGCTTGCCTTGGCAGTTGTGGCGGGCTTGGTGGCCCTACACCATTATGTCCCTGCAGCAGCTGTTTCCGCAGAATCATATTGTGTAGCATACAACATACTATGAATATGTGGGCACATGTGCCTGGAGAGTACTGCAAGGCTCCACCGGATGTATCCAAGCACCGGAACCGTGATTTCAACATCCCAAACACACGCTCTATGATTATTCTGGTTTGTGCGTGTGCCTCATTATGGCGTTCTTGCATGTGTGTGTGTGCATTTCTGACGGGTGTCATCAGCCACGGCTCCAGTGCATAGCCAGCATCCCCCACAAGGTGACCTTGTGTGATGTCCCCCCTGGTGAATACCTGATACAGCTGTGAGGCATGCCAGATATGGGAGTCGTGGAAGCTTCCAGGGCTGCCGGCACACACATCCATGATAATGCCCTGCGCATTGCACACGACCTGGCAATTGATGGAGGAGTATCCCTTGCGGTTTATGTAGCGTCTACCCTGCTCCCCGGGCGGTGACTTGATTTCTATGTGCATACAGTCGATCGCACCCAGTACCTCCGGGTATTGTGCCACACGCTCGAAGCGGCCGATATTGCTAGCCAACTCCTCCTGAGATCTGGGGAAGTTTATATACTCATGGGCATGTCGTAACATGGCATCCAGGAACTGGTGTAGTACCCTAGATGCTGATGCCTGTGAGATACCCATTATATCCCCGGTTGGCCTTTGAAAGGTACCTGTAGCCAGTATTCGCAAGCTCACACATACCTTTGTGTCCACTGGGATGGGCTCCCCTCTGTTGTCTCTTGTTCTCAGGCGTGGCCGGCACAGCTCCACTATTTGCTGTAACGTGTCCCTGTCCACCCTGTAGCTCTACTATCTCCAGGTCTTGCAGCCCCTGGTAGGTCACCCTTGGTCTGAACACTCTCCTTCTCCTGTGAGGCCTACGGTAGTTGTCGGCACCGTCCTCCGCAACTCCGTCTGTCTCTGCCACATACCTATGCATCACGGCCACGGCGGCACCCACCATATACATATTAAAAGTTCCCAGTGTGTTTACACCCTACGGTGCGGCGTTTGGGAAATCGCGCTGTGTGTTGTGTGCATTCACACTTTATACTGTTGTGCTGTATACCCGGTGATGTCATTGGGTGTGTCTGTGCAGCCGTATCCATGGATTATTTTCGGTGTTTTACGGTTGCAACTGCAACGGTATTGCCTTTAGTGTTACATTACAGTTGCCTGCATTGGCTTAGCTTTGTATCTTACATTACTGCATCCTGCAGGCACATGGCATATGATGCATTTTATCTGCAGCCGCAGTTATGCTACCTCTGTACTTGGCTGTGCTATTTCGGTTCTTTGTTCTTTGCATTTCTACTACATCCCCTACTATCTTTGCATTCATATGCCTCGGCTTTCCCGTTATGCAGGAGTCTGCATACAGAGTTGTCGGCTGCCGCCGTTTGCCCTTCCTGGATTGATTGGTGTTGATTGCTCATTACGGCTCCAATTACACTGCTTCCGCATTTCCTCATATTCTCCGCATTACCTTCCTATATCCGTGGTTGTTGACGGGGAGGCCGTCACATGACTGGGTTGGGGAACATAGTCATCCTCATGCACATGCATCTGTGCGTGCATTATGTACTCTCAGCGCATCTATTTCCTCACACGCCGGTCCTGCTGCTGTGATGTGCATTGTACAGCCCAGGTTTGCTGGCCTCCAATATGCTTCCTCCTACAGTGGCACACCCCTCTGCGATTGACATGTATCTCGTGTAGGCCACTCCTCGGTGGAGTACTGCTGCGCCGTTTGCTCCATCCTTACACCGGCGCCAGCTTTGCGATTCACTATTATCTGCCTCATTTGCATAGCATTGACTGCTAATACATGGTTACGGCGCCGAACACTGCCACCACTCCTTGACAACCCTTGCACTGGGGTTGGGCTTTCCATACATACTATGGTGTGTGGTGGCTGTACAGCTGATGTGTATTATACAGCTCTTTTAGGACATTGTCATATTATTTCATTGCTTTACACCTTCTGTACACATATCCGGGGGTTCTGCTGTGGTTTCTACGTACATGACATTTTTGTCATTATTTACAGTTTGTGCATGTTTTCTTTGGACATTCTCGGTGCCTTTCGCCTTTGGCATATTGCACCTGTATGATACCTGACATTGACAGCCTTCCGTTACTCCTTGGTCATGTTTGGGTAAATGTAAACCGTTTTTTTCGGTTTACATTGCCGTGCCCTTACGCTACGCATGCCCCACTTCGTGAATCGCTATTTGCCTTCATTTGCATGGTGTAATACCGCACACAGTGTGATTAGCATACCTACGCCGGGGGCGGCGCAGGTCCGCGACGCCGGTAGTGCACATGGGATTGCTTCATACCTGAATCGCTCGGTGGCCATATTTGGCTTTATAACGCCGACGCTATGCTGGCGCCTGGCGCAAGGTTCATGAATCCCGGGGCAAGTATTTAGGAAGATTGTGGATGGAAAAGCATGCCATGAACGTGTAAAAAGTTAGGTACAAACTGTGTGGAATATTTTTGGCTTTATTGTATAATTATGGTAGAGTTAAACTGGCGGCGCAGTGGTGAAGCGGTTAACATTGTCACCTCACAGCAAGAGGATCTCCGGTTCAATTCTTGGTTGGGGAGCCTTCTGTGTGGAGTTTGTATGTTCTCCCTGCATTCATGTGGGTTTCCTCCAGGTACTCCGATTTCCTCCCACATTTTAAACACATGCGACTGGAGCGTTTCTCCCCGGGTTTCCGCTGAAAATAGGCTCTGTGTAGCCTAGTCAGACTTTCCTAGTCAACAAATGTTAAATAAAATAAAATAAATAAAAAAAAAATAATCCAACTCAGTAGTCTTAGACCAAGTGGATCAAAGGCTGGAACAGGATGAGTCCACTGAGTCCAATGGTCAGGCTGATGGTGACCAAAAAAAAAAAAAGCTAACCAGGCATTCTAAAAAGTAATTTTACAAAAAATATAATAGAATGATGATGAAATGCACACTGCATTGTACAAAAAGACTAGTGCAATTTACTTCACACAGAGCACATAAATGTTATTCAGATTAAGTGTCTAAGGCAGACACACACACACACACGTTCATAATTTCATAGGTACGTACAATGATAAGGATGAAGATCTTTAGAAGCTTAGTCATGCATTCCCATTAAGTTTTTAGCCCTTATATTTTAAGTACAAATAACATAGATGAGCAGAACATTTGCATGTTCCTCCATTAATGAGTGACCAGTGGTAAATTTGCTGTTACCCATCCATTTGTCCACAGTATGTTTGAATAGTGAAAGAGGAGTTCTTTGCTTTATATGCTTCATATGGAGAGGAAGGTGATTTATTTATTTATTTACATTTGTTTACCAGGAACTTCCGACTGGACGCAGGTCCTTTTTCAGCAGATGCCCGGGGAGAAAAGCTCCATATTGTGTACATGATAGAGATACAAAGTTGCAGCAATAGTAAACATTACAGGTTGTTGGCTTTAATACAATAATATATTATCAACAGTATATATACAGTAAATGTTGCAAGTTAAGATAGTTTCTTGTCATTTATAATATTAGTAACAAAGTTGTCAGACAAGATTTTAAAGTATGTAAAGACAACTAATTCTGTCTGTGGTTAGTAGTGGCAGTAGTATAGTTGGGTTAAGAGTCTAGGTGGGGGGGTAAGGGTGGGGGTGTTAGTCTGGATTAAAACAAGGACAAAGCCAGTGCAAATTTAAGTGGAATTTGAGTGCAGTCTTGAAAAGGCTGCTGGAAGGTAGAGTAATTATAGAGGGTGGAAGATTGTTCCAAAGTTTAGATATGGTACATGAAAATATGGCTTCTCCTGCTGAGTTTTGGGGTTTGATAACAGTGAGTTGATTTTTGTTGCTTGATCTTGGGGACCTAGTGGAGTGATATGGTTGGAGAAGGGTTTGAAGGGAAGGGATGTTAAGGGGGTGGTTAATAAGTTTATGAGCAAGGGTGAGTTGATTAAAGTGAAGGAGTTGTGGGAGTTCTAGCCAGTTTAGTTCTTTAAGGGAGATACAGTGATGGCTGCTGTAGGAGGTTCCAGTGGCAAATTTAGCAATTTTGTTATAACAAGCATCCAGCTTGTGTAGGTCTGTCTGTCTAAGGATGGTAAGTATGGGCATTGCATAGAGTAGGGTGGAGATTAGCTGGGAATTGGCTACGGAGATACTAGCTGCCTTGATTAGGAATTGGTGGCTTCGATATAATGCACCAAGTTTCTTGTGAACATTTTTTATTGTGAGAGATATATGGGTGTCAACTCTAAGTTTGTTGTCTATTTCCACACCGAGTAATTTTGTGTGTTCTGATGGAGAGATGATGGTATTGTCTTTGGCGAGAATGTTGAAGTGGGGGTGTTTTGGGTGGCTTTGGAAGGTTGAAACAGGAAAAGTTTTATCTTACTTGGGTTGAGTAGGAGATGAGCATTGGATAGCCAGCTTTCTACAGAAGAGATTGATTCCTGTGTGATTTGTTGTAATTCTGGTACATTGGGGGAAGAGCAGATGAGATTAGAGTCATCTGCGCACAGTATAAGTAATGCTTGTGTTGTGGCAGTATGTAGGTTGTTAGTGAAAAGTGAGAATAGCAGAGGGCCAAGGATAGACCCTTGGGGAATTCTGAGAGTAACTGGGAGGCGAGGTGATAGGTTATCGTCCCAGATTACTGATTGCTGGTGTCCATGTAGATAGCTGTGGAACCCGTTGCAGGCTGATTGTGAGAAGGAGAGGTTGGGGAGAGTAGAGAGTAGTAGCTCATGAGATACCATGTCAAAGGCCTTTGAGAAATTTAGAAATACGGCAGTAAAGAAGAGGCCATTGTTTTTGTGATGAAGTATAGTGTTGGTGAAGGAGAGCAGAGCGGAGGTAGTGCTGTGGGGTCTATATTAGTACATCGAAGTTTCACAACTTTGAATGTTCTAATATTGACCCCTGTTCAGCAAACTCTGAATATAGCAAAGCTGCGGAACACCAAATTTCTTGCTAGGGAAGGAATTTGGTTGGCCATTCCTGTGGCTTCGCTATGTTCAGCACTGTGGTGGAAAGTTACAGGTTGGGGTCAGGTAAGTGTGCGATTGTGTGGATGTGAAGGTTAGGGCACAGGGAATTGGAGTTAGGGTTAGGGCGCGGGTCAGGTAAGTGTGCGATTGTGTGGACGTGAGGTTTAGGGTGGGGTAGGTGAATTAGGGTTACGGCACAGGTGAGGTGAGTGTGCAATAGTGACAGACCTTAGGATTAGGGTTTGGGTTAAGGTAAGTGGATAGCTAGTGGTGTGTGTACAGTTTAGTGTAGGGTTAGATGTAGGATTTTAGGTGTATGTGTGTGGATTGCTGTTTGTTTGGTGTGTTTGTGATGTGTGTCGGAACAGCGAATTTCTTCCCTTGGAAAAAATCCACTGTTCTGCATGTTCGATGTTGTCAGCGTTCGCTGAATAGGGGGTCAATATTAAAACATTCAACGTTTTAAAAAGTCGATGTTCTAATATAGACCCAGTGCTGTGATATGGCCTGAAACCATGTTGGGTTTTGGAGAGGAGATTATTAGCTAGGAGGTAATTGGAGACCTGGGTGTTGATACATTTTTCAAGTATCTTGGAGAGACGGGAGAGGATAGCAATGGGGCGGTAATTGGAGAGGTCAGTGGAGGGGAATGATGTGGGATATTTTCCATATCGAGGGAACATAAACTTCTGTTATGGAACGGTTGATTAGAATTGAAATTGGGTAGGCTAGTGTATCAGCTGCAGTCTTCAAGTATTCAAAGTGGAGGTTGTCAGCTGTGAGTTTGGTGGGTTTAAATTTTGACAATAGTCTTTTTATGCTGGAGGTAGGTACTGAGGTGAAGAAGAAAAGAGGAGTGGGGGGTTTAGGGTTAGGAGTTGGGGGGGGCTGTTGTAGGGAAGTGTTGTTTGTTTAGGGATGTTATAGTTTCACTGAAGTGTTTGTTGAAGGATTCAGCAATACTGCTGGAGAAGGGGGGAATGGATGGCTGGGGGTATCAACCTTCCCTGGGGAAGGATAGTGTTAATAGTGGACCAAAATTGCTTAGGGTTGTGGTTGGTAGAGCTTAGGGTGGATTTATAGTAGAGGGATTTGTCTAATTTTATATGCTTTTTGGCTTTATTGCGCAGTTCAAGGAATGATTGCCTATCTGAGTTATTTTTTTGTTAGTCGCCAGTCCTCCCAGGCTTTATCTCTGAATTTCATTAGGGTTCTGGTGGTCTTTTGTAACCATGGGACATGCCTGGATCTGACTTTGGCATTTCTTACAGGAGCATGGGTGTTTAGACTGGAGAGGAAAGTACTGTTGAAGTGGACAGCTTCATCTAGGTTGAGGTATTTTAGTGGTGACCGATTAATTTTTTGCAGGGAGGAGATGAAGGAGTTGGGGTTGAAGTTGGACCTGTTCCGTATTTGCCTGTGGATAATGGGCTTGAGACTGTTTGTGTGGTGCCGAATTAGGAAAGTGGGGGAGTGGTCACTAAGACTGTCAGGTAAGCAGCCTGCTAGGTAAGAGTGAGGGCTTTGTTAACTAGGATCCAGTCAAGTAAGGTATGATTGTTATGGTTTTTGTTGATTCAGGTAGAGGATTGGATGAGTTGAGTGAGCCCATGGAGATTAAGGTGAATGGTTGGGAGATTGTTATTACAGGATAGCCAGTTGATGTTAAAGTTGCAGAGAATGATGGTTTCATGGGGTAGAGATGGAGTAGCCCATCTCAGGAGGTTTTCTAGGGGTGTAATATTTTGCCCTGGTAGGAAACAGCATACTATGATATTGATTGTTTTGTTTGGGTTTAGTTTGAGATTGGCATAAAGGATTTCTTCATTGTTGTGGTGAGGGGCAGGTGAGTTCAGGAGTTAAATACTGAGGTGGTGTTTAAATATCAATGCTACACCACCTCCTTTTTTGGACAATCTGTCTATGCGAAGGATGTTGTATTCAGGTGGAAGTATTTCCTCAGTTCTGATGTGAGGTTTGAGCCAAGTTTCAATTAGGAAGAGAATATCTGGGGAATATATGCTTATGCTGGCATGTAGATCTTGGGTTTTATTGCATATGCTTCTGATGTTTAGGGACATTATAAGTATGTCTGTTGTTTTCCTGTTGGTTTGAGTTGTGGTGGGGGGGGGGGTTGCACTGGATTTGGGAGGACCAGGGTTTGGATGGATGTCTCCAGCGAGGGCTACTTTATAGAGGATGTTTAGGATATGTTTTATATACATAGTAAATTGCTTATGGTATCTTAGGGATATTTTATTTTTGAGTATGTTAGGTGTTTGGTAATGGAGTGTGTGTATTGGGAGGATGTTTTTGGTGGCAGGGTTTGTGTAGTTATAGTGTAAATATTTGAGGGAGGGTGTTGAGAGAGTACAGTGGAAGTTGTTGGGGCATGTGACTGTGGAGCCTTGGTAGGATGTAACGTGAGCTAGAACTACGCATTTTAGGATTGTTATTATATTAGGTAGTAGCATGATTGTGTTGGATGTAGGGGGAGGGGGTGACTAGTGGTGTAGTCTAATTGGTGGTAATTAGGGGCAGGGTTAAGGCTAAGAATAACTGTAGCTGTACTGGGGGTGGGTGGTAATAGGGGGCAGGGAGAGGAGAGAAGTGAGGTTAGCGAATGGTGCGGGCTAGAACCCCCCAGGCTAAAGAATGCAGGGTAAGTGTCTAAATAGCCAAATTGTTAGGAGTTATTCTCTGTTATACACATCTGTGTTTCTAACATGTTCTATTTATGTTGCAAAAGAGACTCAGCTCTCTTTATCAGGTGTTTATGTCACATTGGACTTGTGAATATGCAGTAGGTGTGACAGGACAGAGTCTTTAAGGCTCTATGTGCAAGGCACACTGAGAACAGGGACAAGGCTTTGAAATGGTCCACTTAGTTTTTATGACTTTGACCCTTGATTTTCTTAGTAAGAAAGCACTGTGAGTATTCAAGTTGCGTCAAACGTTTTGATAGGCACACATCAAAGTGAGCATTATACTCACTGATTGTCCTGATGACTATGGAATACAGTGGAATGATCACATCCCTGGACCTGGAATCCATAACCTTATTAATAAGCTATGCAATGAAAAAGAACTGTCTTACAGTAGTGGATACATGCTGATCAAAGGACAGTTCATTGTCTACACAGGTTCCTAGTTCCCTGACTACTGGATCAATTTTTAGAGTTGTGTTTTCAATGTGATAGTTATAAGGGACTTCTTCCTTGCTGAAGGATACTATTATACATTACCTGGCATTTAGTTTTAGTCCATGTTTTTGACACCAGCTATTGGTTTGGGAAAGGCCCCTTTGGAGGATCTTGGTGTCCTCTGGGGTGCTTATGATGTCACCATGTTTACAGTCATTTGCAAACATGATCACCTATAAACCCTTAACAATAGCTTTGACCTCTGAGAGGTTAATGCCAAAGTGGAGTAGCACAAGGACTGAACTTTGGGCTACACCACTACTGACAGTTTTTTTGGAGATAGAGCAGCCCACATTAATTTCTGGGTGCTATTTTTGAGCCAGTTTGTTATCCACCAAGTTACATAAGAACCAACATTCTGATAGAGAGAAATGGCTTGAAGAAAATGTTTTCTGAAAGCATTCAAGTGTCTCCCAGCTGGGAGAGCTATAAAGATAAGGCAAAACCAGACAACACTTAATAGAATCACAGGTTCTACCATGAGTCTTAGTATGCATAAGCATTCTTTCTGTTTAGCTCGGGTCTGTGTGTGTGACTGTCAGTTTGGAACTTATGTTCCTATTAAGGGGTAAAACTTCAATACTTGAAGATGTACATAGCTTTGTCTGTTATTAAATTAGTAAGTTTTAGGTGGGGGTATTAGGTGTATGTGTATTTTTATTTGAGAGTTTTAATAAAACAAAAAGTTCTGCAAGATGTGACATAGGGTCAAATGGAGATGACAAGAAACAATTGCATAAAAAGTTAACCTGCCAAACAGTGCACAAATGTAACATAAAAGCTGGAACTAGACACTTAACATAAAAGGTGGTAATAATAATCCCCCAGGAATATGATTATTATAATCCCCCAAGAATATGATTATTTCTATAATGTATTTAAACATTAATGGTCTCACAGATAAATCCAAAAAAGAAAGAGTAGTGAACTATATTACAAAATGTAGAGTGCAAACAGCTATGCTACAGGAGACACACTTGGAAAGAACTAAAAATGTGAATTTGATAAAGAAAGGTTTTCAGGATGGTTATTCAACAGAATACCTGGGACAAAGGAAGAGAGGAGTACTTATATTAATTGCAAGAGGGGCTCTAATAATAATAGAAGAGGGAAAAAAAACAATACAGGTAGATTTGTAGTATTAAGGGTCTACTGGCAAGGAAAAAGGATTACACTGGTATGTATTTATATTCTACTGAAAACTGCTATAATAAAGCTAAAGAAAATTCTAGGAAAAATAATCAGTTTCAGCAAGGAATATTACTTATAGGTGGTGAATGGAATTTGATTTGCAACAGTGAAGATGTGTCTGGGGGGGGGGCCCAGAAAGGGAAATATAACAAAGGAGGGTAGATTTTTAAAGAAATTTATGAAAATATTTGGCATGGAAAATGTGAATTTGGTGCTAGGAATTTGGAGTGATTTTACATATTAATCCCCAAGATACAAAAAATGGGCTAGGCTAGACAGAATTTACATTTCACAAGAACATGTGCATTTAATTGAAGGTCTTGATATGCATCCAATAACTATTTCAGATCATATGCCAATAATAACTAAAATAAAAACACAGAGTAATGAAATAAAAATGAGGCACTGGTGCTTTACAACATTTCTGTTAAAAAGCGAGGAATTTAAGTAATTGGTAGTGGAAATTATTCAGGAGCTATTAGAGACGATAAGAAATTCTCCTGAAAATATAGCTATGGAGCAGGATAAAATTAAAATAGAATTTAAAAGTAGGGTGGAAATAAAAGAAAGGGAGATATGGTTAAGAAGTAACAAGAATTATTTAGAGGGTCTGACAAATATTAAAGTATTGCAAAACAAGAAGAGGAGCAACTACAGAATGCTAAAGAGAAAATAAGGCAGTACCTTGACAACATGCATGAGTTTAGAAAGATTGCTGTTAAGCAACTGTTTTTTGGTAATAACTCTAGAGCACAAAAAAAAAAAACTTTTAGCACAATGACTGAGACAACAGAAAGAAGAAAGGCCTGTCACCAAGCTTAAGGAGCCTATTGCAAGGATGATAACTAGGGATCCTGTAGAATTATTAGAAATATTTCAGAAATTCTATGAAAGTCTGTATAAAGCAGAGAAATATGAAAATCAAGAAAAGGTAGAAATGGAAACATTTATGGAAGAATTAAATATGCCAAGGCTTGAAGGAGGGGAGGCTCACTTATTAACAGAATGGGAGGAGATGAAATAAAAATGGTGATGTATAACCAATCTACAGGGAAGTTCCCACAATTAGATGGTATTCCTGTGGAAGTTTGAAAGCTAAGAGGGAAACACTTATGAAGATCTGGAAGGTTTTGTTGAACAATATTTTTAAGAGGAGTAGAAGTACCAACATCCTGGAAGAAAGTGGTAGTAGCTGTAATACCTAAAGAGGGTAAAAATCCATCAGATCCAGCTTCATACAGGCCCATTTCAATACTAAATCATGGTTATAAAGTGTTTATGTCTATACTGGCTAAGACAATGGCAAAAGTGATGCCCAAATTGATAGATATGGATCAATGTGGTTTTGTGGAGGGGAGACAAACATTTGACAACATAAACAGAACACTGATGACCCAGAGTGAAGCAGAATGTAAGAAAATACCATTGTTGCTGGTAGGTCTTGATGCAGGGAAAGCATTTGACAGAGTAAGCTGGGAGTTTATGAGCAGAGGAATGGAAGCATTTGCATTCCCTGATAAAATTATAAGGTTTAAGAGGATATATGAAAAATCAGAGGTGAAAATTAAAGTGGATGGGGTCCTTCTGATAGTCTCTGCTTGGGTAGAGGAACCAGGCAGGGGTGTCCTCTCTTCCCTTTGTTATTTGCATTATATTTAGAACCATTGGCAAAGAAAATAAGGGACTGAGAAATTCAAGAATATAATTGGAATGGCAGTATGATTGTCAAGAAAAACTGGCTGTATTTGCAGATGATATTATTTTATACCTGACAAAACCAGAAAGAGAAATTACAGTGTTGTGGAACATATTGAGACAGTTTCAAACCTTTTCAAGATACAAAATTAATAAAGCAAAATCAAAAGTAATAGTGGTAAATTATGTACCGTACCCATGTACAGACTGGTTCAGCAGTGTCCATATTTATGGGGACATGAGAAAATGAAGTATTTAGGATTAAAACTCATACCAGCATGGCAGGCTAGGTATATGTGGGAAGAAACTAAACAAAAGATAATACAAAAACTATGAAAATGGAAGCTCTGTTATATTTGTATTGATAGTAAGATACAAACAGTTAAAGTATTTTTAGTCCCTTCAGTCTTATACACTGGTCAGATATATTTCAATCAATCAGAGGAGAAGTTGTAGATAGCAATTAAGAAAGAGCTGAAGGAATTTATCTGGGAGGGGAAGACAGCAAGAGTCAAGTGGGATAATCTTATTTTTCCAATAGAACAGGGTGGATTGGGATTACTCGAGTTGAAGGGGTATTTTCAGAGCAACACAGTTAAGGCTCCTATACATAGCACAAGCAGAAAACTATAATTCATAGTGGAGAGAGATGATGTTGAAATGGGGGGGGGGGAGCTCAAGTAACATAGAGAGACTGGGATTTTGGATGCAGACCTTTAAGGAGAACCACAATAATCATACAGATTATTATATTCATAAAGTAGCAGAAGGTCTTCTAAGAACTAAGCCTATACAGCAATGGAGGAAGGAGATTCTGACGATAGGGATGACTGCAATTAGGGATACAGACAATAGGCAAGAGGGTTGGGAATGTATTGTTGAAAACTGGCAAAGGAACCAAGTTATGGAAGCAAATAACTAGAGTGGGAAAGGTAATAGAATGGGAAGATGCCAATATCTTATTTGGACTACAGGCTAAAGATTGCCTACCATATTGAGGATTGATATCAGAGTGTAGACAAAGAGAAATAAATAGGGGGATCCTAAATGAAAGACCAGCACTGGTAGAATTTTTTGTAGAATCTCGAACAGAAGTTGCCATTAAGAAAGGAATAATTAGTAGAGCATAAAAAATATTGCATGATAACTATAAGAATAAAGCAGAGGGGGTTAGGAAGTACTGGGAAGAGAGAGATAAGATAAGCATTTCACAAAGAAACAATGGAAAGATATATGTATGTCTCCCAAATATGCATCAAAATCTATAAGATTTTGAATCTTTGCCTGGAAGTGCTTGCATAGGTCTTTTTATACTCCAAGAAGACTTCAAAGAATTTTTCCTTATGCAGACAGCAAAGGTTGGAGGTGTGAGGTGTGATGGGGCAGAAACAGGTAAATGGAAACATATTTTCTGGGAGTGTAATGAGATAGTAGATTTTAAAGATTCACTGTAGACTGCTCTGTCGGAGATGCTGGGTGAGCAAGTTGGACTGACTAGGGAAATGATTTTTTTGAGCTATGATACAAAGTCGGAATTGCCTAGACATAGTAAGGCCTTGATGAATCTAATTATGATGGCTGCCAAAAAAAAGCAATTACTAGAAAATGGAACTCAAAGTCTACCAACTTTACTAGAAGAAGTGAAGATAGTAACAGAGTTAAAATGACTGAACTGGGATCATTAGAAAAGGGTAGGAGCAAATTACACAGGAAAAAAATGGGAATTGTGGGATCAATACATGCAGAGGAGAAAAGACGTGTAAATGAAGGCAGGATTTGAATGATGGTTGACTAACAGTGACTGGATATGTTAAAAGTGATGTATAATGCTTGCAGCTACAGTTGTGTCAACACAGTTTGAAATGTATAATGTTTGTAACTGCATATGAGACCGTGTTGCTATGGTTTGTCATACATATATATATATATATATATATATATATATATATATATATATATATATATACACACACACATGTAAATGTAACATGCCCTTTGTCATACATGATAATGTAATAAAGATGTTTCTTGTTAAAAAAAAGTTGCATAAGGACTAATATATAGCTAGGATGATTTATTTATAATACCTGAGTGTGGGATGGTATTATAAATAAATCATCCTAGCTATATATTAGTCCTTATGCAACTTTTTTTTTTTAAACAAGAAACATCATTATTACATTATCATGTATGACATAGGGCATGTTACATTTACATATGTATATATATATATATATATATATATATGTATATATATATATATATATATATATATATATATATATATATATATGAGACAGACCATAGTGACACGGTCTCAGTTGCAGTTACAAACATTATACATTCCAAACTGTGCTGACACAACTGTAGCTGCAAGCATTATACATCACTTTTAACATATCCAGTCATTGTTAGTCAACCATCATTATAATACCTGAGTGTAAGATGATGCCATGATGCCGCGGTGGTACGGCGGTAGCATTGTTACCTCACAGCAAGAGGTTCTCCCGTTCGATTCTCGGCTTGGCTTGGGAGTGCCTTCTGAGTGGAGTCTGCATGTTCTCCCCGCAGTTGGGTAGTGTTCGAAAGACATGCATGCATAAATGGGCGTGCCTTCGTTGAAGGTTGGGCGTCGAGCTGGCACCTCGGCGTTTCATAAAAATCTACTGCCAATCATTAGCGGACTGGAGTTCCGCTGTGGCGACCCCTTACCAGGAAAAGCCGAAAGACAAACAACAACAATCTGAGTGTGAGATGGTGGTGAATGCTATTGTGAGGTCTAGATAAGTGGTGTGTGCTGATTTGCCCGCAACCATTGCTTCAGTAACCTTGTCAAAGAAGTCAACCAGGTCAAGTAGGCAGGATCTACCCTTAAAAATCCAAACTGGCTTGGGTTGAGAGTTTGTAGGTTACCTATGTCCTTATTTATTAATTCCATAAAGATTCTTTCCATAGCCTTACAGATGAGGCTGGTCAGACTTGCGTGTCTATAGTTTAGTGGTTTTCCTCCATTCATCTGGCACAAAGCCTGCTCGGAGGCTGATATTGACTAGCCTTTGTAGGGGGTCTGACAGTAGCCTAGTATGTTATCCAGCCCCATAGAAGTAGTTTTCTTGGCCTTGGCTAATGCCCTAAGTACTTGTTCATGGGAAATTTGAGGGGTGTAGATGTTGGTATGAGATCTGGGAGGGTTGGAATGGAGGGGGGGTGAAGTTCGATCTAAATTTATCTGCCTCTAGATTGGCTATGTCCAGTAAATGGTTTCATTTACTAATAACTCTGTGAAATGATGGACATTGTTTTTAAGGTTTCTAACATAATTAAAGAAGCTTTGTGGTTGTACTTTGCCTTTGCTACCATTTTTTTTCAAAATCAGCTTGTATGGAAAATAGCACGGATCCCTCTTGTAAAACCTAACCCCATCTGTCCATCAGAGAAACTCATTGTATTTAATTATATGATACTTTCTTTATTTCTCTTCATATTAGTATACTTACTATAGAACAACCTAACATGAGTGCTTTACTGCATACATATTATTTGGTTTAATACAACACATGCTCACTTTTAAGTCTATTAGACCCACTGTCTGCCCAAGTTTTCAGATATCCATGGTTTGTGTTAACATCAACAGACTGGAAATTAGTTTTCAAAAACAGACATTTATTTACACACCTGCTTCACTGAGTTCTTTGTAGCATCTTTAAGCACAGTAAGTTTAAACTGTTCAAGCAGTTAAGCATGCTGTTTACATCAACTCTTCCACCACAATCAAATCAGTGTCACCACTATCCAGTGACCAGTGTGAGTCAGGAAGTGCTGGCCAGAACTTTAGCTTCTGTGTACAATGTTTATATTTAAGTGTAAAAATCAGCTCAAATACTTTCGTATATAACACAGATATTGTAACAGTACTGTACACTTTATGAGCCTCTCTGAAGCCATGGGCCCAGGGATCCCGACACAAGATCAGTCTTCTACCTTCTTCTACAGTCATACCTGACTATCATAGGTCCTCTCTCAGACATTCCATCCATTCTTTGCTGGGCACCCTCAATTCCTTGTCTTCTTCCTCTCTGCCACTAATTTTCTTCACACAATCATCTTCTGCTTTCTGTATATGTGCCCAAACCACTGTAATCTGCAATTGGAGCTACCTGGCCTTCTGCTTTTGTGTGTTTTTTTCTATGCATGTCCCATAGTACATATCCTAACATCATTCTCAGGCACTTCATCTGCATTACCTCTAGCTTCCTCAACTGCTCTGTCATCAGTACCCAGGTTTTCGTTCCATACAGCAGTACTGCATGCATGACTATTGTTAACACCTTACTGTTCAGTGTCTTTGTCATTCTTCTGTAATACCCTTGAAACTGTGTGCCAGCTGGCTGCAGCTCCTCTGATTCTAGTTTTGACCTCCTCATTCAGACTTCAATTTTCTTCAACCACCCCTTGCAGATACTTGAAACTGTTAACTTATTCCACTGTTTTCTCTTCTATCTTAATTCTCAACTTCTTCTGATTTCCTCATTTGCTGTCATTACAACTGTCTTATCTGCACTCAGTTTCATTCCACGTGCCTTCAGTTTTGGATTCCATTACCTCATCTTTTGTTAAAGTTTTGCTCAGAGTCTGCCTGTAATGCCAAATCATCTGCATACAGCAACATTTGTTGATCTGTCCCCTCTAATCTGTTTGCTAATGTAGTCCATCACCAGTAAGAACAGCAGTAGACTCAGAGCTGATGCATACCCACTCCCACTGAGAACCCCTCTGTGAGTCCAAACACTGTTCATAATTGCATGATTCAGTCCTTTTACTTAGCCTCTGCTAATTCTACCAATGTTTCTGGGACTTTGAACCATCACAGGACTGCCCAAATCAGCTTTTTTGGGACTTTTTCATATGTTTTTTCAAAAGTCTAGGAATCCCTTATTAGACTCTAATCTCATCTCTAGTTTCTTCTCAACTATTTGCTTCACTACAAATATTGGGTCAGTTGTGCTCATCCTGATTTGAATCCAAACAGTTCATCTCCCATCTTACTTTCTACTACTCTGTGTATTTATTTATCAAGCAACCTTTCCAGAACTTTCATTCAATGTGACAGGAGTTTGATACCTCTGTACTGCCTGCAGTTGTGAATGTCTCTTTTGTTCTAGCACTAGTATGCTTATTCTCCATTCATCTGAGATATGTCGCTCTCTCCGTATTGCTATGAGTACCCAAAGGAGCCATTACTCCCCTAACTCACCCAACATCTTGATCATATCTACTGTGACTTTACCTGAGCCTTCTGCTTTCCCTGACTTAATTTTCCCAAGTGGTATTCTTACTTCTTCTAGGGTGGGCTCCTCTTCTTTTTTCATTGCAGGCTATGTCTGGGGCAGTACAGCTTCTGTGAGGTTTTCTTCATTCAGAAGCTGCTGGGAGTAATTTCTTTGTTAAATACAGATTATACATTTTTTATGTCAATTTTAGCACATAGACGTAAGGGTACAACACATTCAATGATGCATAAGGACCAAACTGGGTTTATTTTAAACAGACATTTCAGGATAACATAAAAACAATTATAACAATCACTCACTAAGTTAAAAGTAATGGTTAAAAATCAGCAATTATCAGTTTGGACATAGACTTTTGATACAGTACATTCACATTCCTTTTTAGAACTTTATATTTGTATGGCTTTCTTGATAACTTTCATTATTATTAGCATTTGTATAGTAATTCTAGAGTTTGTGTTAAAACTGATCCTTTCCTTTCTAAAGGTTTTAAAATTAGTAAAGGAATCAAACAGGGATGTTCTCTTTCTCTGTCGATTTTTGCTTTAATTATAGAAACATTTGCCATTTTCATTAGGAATAATAATTTAAAAGAACATTTAAAATATAATGTGAATTGTCAGCATAACATTCAGCTATTTGCTGATGACATTTTACTGACAATTGCTAATATATAAAATCTTTAGAAGTGATCTGTAATTCAGTTAAGTTATTTGAAAAGATTTCAAAGATGAAACTGAGTAAGACAAAAATGGAAATATTGTTAGATCAGAATTTGAAAAATAGCTTGCCAAAAAAGTTATAATATTGCTCTACCAAATTCATTTATTAAATATCTTTGAATATTATTAACAGATGATTTAACTGATATTTCTAAAATAAATTGTAATAATATGATAGACACAATTAAAATATCAATTAATAAATGAAATACCCTTATATCCTCTTTCAAAGACAGGTTAATTCATATAAAATGATTTTATTACCAAAAAATCTGCATTTTATACAATAAACTGCATTAATGCCAATGAAAGAATTAAAATAAAAATAATTAATATGGTTATGAACCTTTTGTGTATCCAGGTAAACCTAGAGGGGCTTTTATGAATCACATTAGAAATTACAACAAATGGGGTAGTACACTTCTTAATATAGAAAACAATGTTACAGCTTCAGTCTTCAAAACAATTCTATATTGGCTGGATAATTTTTATGATGCTGAATGGAAATCTATTCATTTTGATATTTGTGATAGCTCAAAACTAAAACCTATGAGTTATTTATTTTCTATTGTTAATAAAATGTTATTGGTTATAAAAAAATGTAAAAATTTCTCAGAATAGAGGAACCAGTTCTAATTACAGTAACATTATCTTAAAAATGTTTAGGAATTATATATATATACATATACAAAAATTATCTTATTAAAATATGGTTCTTTTCTATTTTCCCATAGCCTATACATCTGGTTTTACTGAAAGTAATGCTCTAGGCCAGTGGTCTCAAACATATGGCCTTTAGACCTCAAGCAGCCCTCAAACCAGAATTACAGATAAGGGTAGTGACTACAATACTTTTTTAGCTGCACTGCCTTTCTTTTTGTCTTGGAGATGGTGGCTCTTGTCTGAGTTTGATAGTCGTCATACAGCCACAGTGGTAATTTGAGTTTGAGACTCCTGCTCTAGATAATGTATTAGAAATGAAAATCAGGAATGTAATATGTTGGTCTGAATGTATACATGAGGTGAAAATGTTACCAAATAGAGAATTAATGAGTAAATTTAATTTGGAATACTCTAACTGGAAATTAATATTTAGAATAAAAAATAAATTAATAATTAGGAAAAAAAATAATGTCAGATAAGAAAATGTATATACAAACCCTATGGAAATATTTTTTCTTAATTATTAGTGAAACTTTATTTAAGCTATACATATTCATTTTTGATTTTGAATACAAGATTAATATCAGGCATTGGGTCTGCATGAACATATTTATTCTAAATGAACTTGATAATGATGTTAGCAAAGAACTAATACTTATATGTATTAGTTTGACAATGTTCTCTGTTTTAGAAATACATTTTAAATCTTATGTTACACCTTATAAAATTAATAACATTTATAAAACTAATGAAGATATCTGTTGGCTGTGCAACAAATCTTTAAAAGCAAATTGGTGTCACATTTTTTATTGTGAAACAAATATTACTTTATGCTCTGATAATTGTGTCATTACTGATTCATTAATATTATATTAGTATATCATAATATACATTAGTCTGGGCTTTATTGGCTGTGGCAAGGAAACTGATTACTATGAACTGGAAGAATGATTTGCCTTCACATTTTACTGAGTTTCTTAGATTAGCTTCCATTGCTTGCCAGAAAGGGATGAACATATTTACTGTAAGATCTAATGGAAAATAATAAATTATAAGAATGAGATCAAATTGAAATTATTGTTAGATAAATTTCTTTAAATGTCAGCTAAGAATAATAGAAAGTTAATTTAGTAGTATTGCAATTAATTTAGTTACAAGTACTTTATTATTATTATTGAAAATATTGTATCTTTTGTTTTTCTTTATTACATAAAACAAATTATACAAAAGAAGAAGAAGCTGCTGGAAATGCTTCCATTTGTCTTTGATGTACTGTGGACTGGTGAGTAGGTAGCTGCTTGCATCAATTATGAAGGGTGTCTGATAGCTATCTTTTTTTATCTCTCTCTCTCGCTCTTTGCCTTGTAACCTGATAGAGATTCTTTATGCCATTTACTGAGTCATTTTTCAGAAGCTGGTAGAGTGCCTCTAATGTCTTTGTCCTTCTCTATTGCAACTGCTGTCTTAGCCTCTTTGTTAGTTAGCCAGTACTCCTTCTTAGCCTTCTCTGTCTTTTCAATCTTTTTCTTGCATGCTTTCTTTTGATGACTTCCTGGACTTCTGCATTCCACCACCAGATTTCCTTATGTACCTTATTTCCATACCTGGCTCAGCCACATATCTGTTCCCTAGTACTCATACATGCTGAATTAGTTAATATATTAAAGAGTAGTTATTTGGACAGGGTTTTTATTTTTATTTTTTTTACTACTGGACTTTGTGGACATGCTTATTCAGAACAAAGACTTAACTTGTACAAAGCAATGGATTAAACTTTTTTTGGAAAGATTTTGGAAATATAATTTGGGCATGCAACTTTTATAAGGAAAAGGTCAAACTGGAATGTCTACATTTAGTAAGTAATACAAAGACAAGAAATGTGAAAGAATTGCAAACAGTTAATGTGTTAAACAGAACTATAAAAGAAAATAGAAAAGTGTATTAGAGACAGAAATAAAGGCATACATTAATAAATTATTAAACAATGAAAACACAGTGACATGATCAAATATATGTGGAGAACAGTCAAAAGGACAAAGTGTCTCTGATAAGGTAACAGATGAAAACAAAGTAAAAAGCCCTGATGGGGCTAAAACATTCTCAGGGGAGAAACAGCAACTAGGATATCAGAGTTGATACAGGTAAAAGAGGAAAGTGTTTCTAAAAGGGGAAAAAAACTTTAAATAAGGTCTTAGGTCAAAGGTAGAGAGCATTTATTTGGAAGAAAAAAGAAGTTATGAAAAGGAAAAATTTTAGAGGAACTGGTAAAGCTCTAAAATAAGTTAACAAAGATATTAATTTTATGAGCCATTTCATAAAAGATTTTTCAAAGAACAAAAAGGAGATTATTATAAACATGTAAAATGAGTTCCTAGAAAACTGAGATATTAATAAGGAAATTTTAACATCTAGAATTGGATATGTATAGAATGAAGGACAATGTGAAGACATGTAATTGGAGGCTGTTAGCCTACTCAAACTGCAATTATATATTATTATGAAAATAATAAAGTTTTATGGAGTACTAGTTAAACTGATTCAGAAAGATATTTATGGACTAAGAAAAGAAAGATAAGACAAGACACCATAAGTCAAATTGTGGGTAGTAGAATTAGAAGATTGGAGATCTTATAAAAAATATAATTAAGGCATATGATAATCTGTGTATCATAAGTAAACTATAAGGTATAAGACTTGGGAGAAAGTTTTTTCTCTCTCTCTCTCTTGCTATTTTCCTCTCTTTCCCTCTCTCTCTCTGTCTATATATATATATATATATATATATATATATATATATATATAAAATGTGTGTGTGTGTGTATGTATAAATAACACACTCACACACAGGAACATGCATGTATATTTTAATATGTGTGTATTTGTGTGTGTGAGTGTGTGTGTATACTTAATAGACAGTACAGTTCTCACTGTGACGCTTAATGGATGGTCTAGTGATAAAATAAAATGAGAAATTGCATAAGGAAAGGGTGTCATATAAACCCCATTCTTTTTATTTAATTTCTAATGCATTAGTTGGCATTTTAAAGAATAAGAAAACTGGAGCTAATGGCAAATCAACAGTTAGGTTAGACTGCCAGTATATACATCTTATGCTGATGATTTATAATCAGCCTAAAATATAACCATTTTATAGGGTTTCTTCTGCATTGTTGAATGACATAAAGTTGAACCTCAAAATACCAAGCCCATTCTTAGTCACAAAACGCTGTCTGTGTCTTTTGGCTTTCCCGGTTAGGGGTCGCCACAGCGGAACTCCGGTCCGCTAATGATTGGCAGTAGATTTTTACGTGCTGGCTTGCCGGGCCTAACGCACAACCTTCAACGAAGGAACGCCCATTCATGCATATTGCCACACAGAAGACGCTCTAACTGAGAATCGAACGGGCAACGTCTAACTGTGAGGCGACAATGCTACCGCAGCACCACCACTGCAGTCCTTAGTCACAAAACACTGAATGACAGGAATGGGTTTTACCATGAATTCTGCAGGGAGAACAATTCTTCTCTCACCATTTAGTTTACTAAATGTGATTCGAACAAAACCAGTCAAATTAATCCCATATAGGCCAAATATTGTTCAACAATGAGCATTGAAAATTATGTGAGGTATGCAGTAAACAGAAGGTACTGTAGCTTTCCATCGAATTAAGTATCAAGGAAGATAAACTTCACATGAGTATCTCATCATGTAATACAGTCAATTAGCTCCTTGGTTAGTTATCAAGAAAATTTGTTGAAATGAAGGCAAGAATGTTAATTTCACATAGCATATGTTATAAATGTTATAATGGGATGAAGAAGAAGGGTGTTTGAGTATTAAATAAGAAAGTTATTGCTGCAGTTTGTAAAGTATAGAATGGTAGATGCATAAGTTCTGAGTAAAAGGAGTGTTGGATAATTGGTTACAAAAGAAATTAAGCAAAGATATAACATGAAATGTAAAATCAATATTTCAGTTTTTGCTGTCATATGTTATTGGTATTTGGAGTTTACTTAAAAAAAACATGTAAATTATGAGTTTCATTTGATAAGAGTTTTTGAGAAAGATTTTGATAAAAAAAATAACAAAACCCATACTCTTTATGACAAATGCCATGGATTCTTTAACATCTGCTTAAGCCTTCACCAGTTTGGGTAGATGGGACCTCAGTTTAACAGCTCATCCAAAGAACAGCACCTTGGGAAGGCTGCAACCTACTTATGCTGCAATACAATCAGTACTGAAAAATTAATTAATTTATTTTACTTATTTACTTCCACTTTGTTGAATGGATTTGTCCAATTAGGTTAGCAGTCTATTTTCATGGAGGAGACCCAAGGTGGTATTCATACTAAGGGGAGTTTGACCAGGGCACCAGGAAACTTCCCTTACTCTTCTTGGTACAGAGTGTTGACATGTCACCCCTCAGAGAAATGGGGAGAAAAAGCAGTAAGCAGCCAGAAGGTGCATTGTAGGACATTTTTTTTCTGAATAAAATAATGAATCTAATGCTAAAGTTGTTATCATTCCTTCAAATGTAAGTGACCATGGGAAGTGATGTTAAAACATGTAAAGACATCACTGACATTTACCTGAATAAATGTGAAGAGAGAGGATACACATATCAAAGATGGTCTTTAAAAAACAAAAACAAACTGCATTTGATACAGATTTATCTTATCTTGTATAGCAGATGTTTAAGGGAAATGAAGAATGAACAATTAGCAACTGACTTTTTGGATCATTTAGTAGTACATGTGGATTGGGGGATAATACACACTATATTAAGGAAGGCAGCAGATTAAAATGAATGACAGATTGATGTAACATACTATAGCAATAGTCAAAGGAAAAAGTAAAAATGTTTAAGGTCCATATTCCATTCCTTCTCATTGTTCATTTACAGTACAGAAGGCATACCCCACAGATCAGTCGTAGGTCTCTTACTGTTTTTATTATTTATAAACTCTCTTCCCTATGACCTTCCTAACTTAAACATTCTCTATAAACAGGCAGTAGAGTATTAACATCTTCTCAAAAATCCCCTATGGCCCCAAACAAACAACTACAGTCAAACATTGCACATAATTACAATTGGCTTGCAAGTAATAAGCTTACTGTCAACACCAATAAATCCTTTCTCATGAATTTTGGTACACCACAGACAGAGCAAGCAGTACTCCCTCCCTCAATAATAGACCAATTGCAGAGCAAACTTCCCCACACATCTCAAGCAAAATATCTGGGACTATTCCTTTGCCACATCTCTCTTTTAACAGTCATGTTAACGTATAAATGCACAAAAGTAAGGCACAACTTAAAAGTTTTTCTTTTTTACAAAACTTCCCACCTGCTGTCTAAAGAAGCATGACATGCCATAGACAAAATATATATTTATACCTAAATTAGAGTATGCCTTACCTCTCACTTCTCTTTAATCTCATCAAAACACTACCTCTATGCACACAACAGAAAGCAAAATACTAAAATTTATTAATCTATATCCAAGGAATGAATATCACTGTAACACCGTAGAGATCACCAACTGGCTCTCAGATGAACACAGAGCCCATTTTACTTTTGAAAACACTTTTTATTAGTGATGCCTTTTATAATTTAAAGACCATGTACTAATAAATCATACCTGCATCGATGCAGCAGAGAAGTTCATATAATGTGTCCTCCAGTCCTAATATTTCTTAAATGCCATTCACCACATGTTTAAGATATTTTTTAATGCTGCAAAGAACAGAGCATTGACATTTTTCCTACCAAAGGACTTTTTGACTTTGTATTTTCATGCTTGTCACTTTAATGATGCAAAGTCAGGTCAGTACTAAACTTCATGGAAAGAGTATGGCTTGGAATGTGTACACATGGGGTGTTTAGTGTTTTCAAGCACTTGTACTGATATTTTATTTTTTAAAAGTGAGTTTACAGTACTTTTCTTTCCCGCTCTGTATTACTGAAGTTATTCATCAATGGATGAGAAAGACAGTACCACCAATGGGGTTTGTGTACTTTCACAGTACATTTAACTCATGCAGGAACAAGCTCATCTGAGTGCTAAACAAAGGTAAACGTTTTTCTTCTGTGTTTTTAATAGCAGAAACAGGGTTATTGTATACCACTGCACTGCCCATATTTCTCAGATAGTATTGATTTCACAAAATGTATGTGATTTTGTACCATATTTCTTTGTGCTGCAGTTAGTACTGCTTCTATTTTTCTATGTCTGTTAGGATTCAGTATGTAAGCATTCAGTGCATGGTCAGAGTTTGTCTCATATGTTAGGTTTCCACCTATTCAAATTTGTTTTCTTAACACTTATTTACTTTATTTTGCTAAAGATGTTTCATATTACCAAGGATGGTTTACAGTAACAGGGTATATAGCTTATGGCTTACAGACATTTCCAACCATTGTGATGTCAACATGCTGACAAGGATGCCAAACATCCTCACATGCTGAAGCAGGGGTTTGAATACATAAAATATGTAAATGTCAGATTGTACTTTGTGGGGGGGGGGGGGGTTTCCTGAAAAATTAAGCAGCAAATGTGAAACTTAAAGGTTAAAAATTTGACAATCAATATAAGAATTACTGACATAAAAAAGAATACCATAATCTGTATTTCAGTATCACCAATGTGCACATGATCTTTAAGGAGTGATTCAGGAACACAATTACAGAGACCCTCATATACTTTTGTCACCTCAAAGAAAACATGCCATAAAGTAGCCCCCACAATATAGAACACACTCTCTAAAGAGCTTCAGGATATTGCTGACCTCACACTTTTCCAAAAGCTGTTAAAAGCACATCTGAGAAACAAGAGAAAATGTACATTTTGATGATGCAAGTTAATAACTTTTCAAATTTCTACATTTTATTAACTGAAAGGTATAAAAATTCTAAGTCCATGCTGAGCAAAATTTTTTGTCTTAATGTGAATCTTCCCTTTGTGCAGAGTGATAATCCTCATATGGTATATTGTCTGTTAGGCAGATATCTTGTGTGGAAATAGAGGTCAGATACATATATTTTATGTCCACTTACATTATGACACTGTACATTTGCATTTCTCATTCTGATACTCTGTAACTGTTATCAATTGTTTTGTTGTATAATTACTATCTTTCTTGAATATACTATTGTGATCTCTTTTATTGCTGTATTCTATCTCAGGTCATAGCTGAAAAGGGTTTTCAAAACAGCCTACTTCCCAGTTAACAAACCAAATAAATAAATACATACATACATAAATAAAAGATTTTTTATCATACTTGTACTGTGTGTGTGGTAACTTAGTTATAAGCCAAAATATTAAACACTGTATTTTGAGATCACGAGAAAGAATGGCTTAAGTGTAAGCAAGCGGTAGATGAGGACCTTTATCAACTGTGTCTGGAGATATACAGCAATTTAGAAAGGAAAAAGAGCTATTTGAGCTGAACAGGCTAGCAATACAAGATGCTTTACTGATACAAGCATATTTGACTTAAGGGTGGAGAAGGACTTAATCCATTTATAGGTAAAATGTTAAATGCCATGAAAATATTATATGCAAAATACAACATGTGAAAAGAAAATTATTGGGAAAGTGTTGAGATTATGAAAGTGGTAAAATAATATCAAACAAAGATGTATAAGGAAGAAATTGTTGCAAAACATTTTTAAAAAAGGAAATAGTGGCATATATTTCAGAAAGACAAATTGCAGAGAATTTTTTTAGAGGAAGTGAATTGTACAGTTATCAAGGGATGTATAAACACAGTTCATGGATTTCATGGTATTAGTTATTCCTAAAAACTGGAATGTATGGAAGTTGTAATTTCTCTAATAACAATAATGCATGTATTGACAATTTTGAATTTTTTTTTATGTCTGTGGTTCATAGGTTGGTAATAGGCTATCGGCCCTAGGGCCTATAGAAGCCTAGCCATAACAATTCCCTGGCTATTTCTTCCCACAGTATTTACTTCCCTGGACCCCTGTCTAGCAGGGCACCTGACATGATCCCCAGGGTGAATTTCCTATCTCCCATCCAATCATCAAGGTTCCTTTTCAAGAGAGCCAAAGAGGCACTCTGCTTGACATGTATGGCCAGTCTATTCCAGAGTCTGGGGAGTCTCAGTGTCAGGAACCTATCCCACCAGCATGTTTAGTTCATTGTAATGACAAGGTTTAGATCCCTGGAGCGTGTGGCTCTGAGGGATTGGGATTTCTTTAAGTCTAGCATGTCCAACAGCTCTGGGTTTGACATGGCCTTGTATGTTAAGCAGAGATCGCCTCTGAGTAGATGATATGCGACAGAGTATAGCTGGAGTTTTTTTTTAGACTGTCAGCATAGGGCATCTGCTTTAGGCCTGTGATTCTTTTAGTGAGGCATTTCTGCGGCCTTTCTAGTTGTTGCAGATGTCTTGAGAGGTACACACCAATGGGGCATTGTATTCTATAATGGGTCTAATGAGGAATGAGTACAGTGGGACAATGACCTTTTTCTGGATGAAAAGCCCTTAGTGATGAGGTGTGCCCCATAGAAGGATTTCCTGATTGTTGTGGTGCTTAAAGAAACAAAAAAACATGAGCATACAATATAGCAAAACTGTAGTAAATGTTGAAAGAAATTAAATTTTGATTTAGGGTGAAAAGATTGGGGTGTGATACATTTGATGATGCATGCTGATGTTCTTGTAGATACACACACACACACACATATTGTAAATATTTGTAAATGCATGAATATTTTGATATGTAAATAAATACTTCTACTCTTTTCTTGCAGGTGGGCTGCCACAAGAGGAAGAGAGTGAGCCATGGAAATGGAGAGAATAAAAACAGAAGGAGAAGGAGAAGGAAAATAGTGATGGTCTGATTACTGATGCTGGTGAACAAATGGACACTATAAATACTGCAGAAAAGGATTTACCATGGTCTGAGACCATAATAGTTTAAGACAGTGGTTTGGAATTGAGTTTCCACAGCCTATTAGTGAAGTGCAACCTATGGAAGATGTAGCACTTTCATGGTCAGAAGTAGCAGAGAAGCTTTAGCTGGATGATCAAAGCATGCCAGAAGGGCTTCCAGTTGTGGGAAAAAACAATGATGTTGGCCATAATTATGAGAGTGGAATTATGCAGCAAAACTCCCAGTCAGGGAGTAGCAAAGGAGTTTTGTAGCAACATTGTAGCAACAACACAAGGTAAACAACAGGGAATCTGTTTACGCATTTGCTGCTACTGTTGTGGCTACCGTTAATTCTACAAACAATGACAAACCAGTTGTTTTTGAGAAAAAATAATGGGTGATTCATATTGAATCCAACAAAGGTAAAGTTATAGATAGTTATGCTTTATGAGATAATATCATTGTTCCACTTGATTTTGAGGTAGAAGATTAGAGCATTCATACATTTAGGTACTGAGACATATTGTGAAGTAACATTTGAGTCTTTTGCACTGGCGGACAAATTCATGTTATGATTAAAAAAAAAAAAAGTAATTTTGCGAGCCATGGAAATGTTAAAGGAAATGCAATAATGTTAAAGAAAACATAAATATTTAGTCCAGAACATCTGATATTCCTGAAAGTGGATTAGAACTGTATTTTTCTAAGAAATATAAGAAGGTATTTGAGATAAAAAAGATATTGATAGAAGAAAATTATGGAGTGGGTTGGGAAATACCGTCTTCATTTAGATATTGATAATGGAAAGATTTTGCATTTACCAGATGTAATAATAATTAATGGAAAAAAAAGAGAATGCTTAAAAAAAACTGGGGCAGCCAAAAACAATTTTGTTTGAGGGGCATGCCAGTCAGAAAATATATGGACAATATGGGGAATCAGGATATTCAGTAAGATATTATATAATGGATTGTAAAAATATGAACAGGGTGGACATTTTTGGCTTGATTGTGACTAAGTGATTTTAAAGAAACTGAATTTCATTTTAACATGCTGTTAGTGAGAATTTGCATTGCTTGAACAAAATTATGTTAAATATGGAAAATGTAAATGAGAAAAATGCATCAGACTCAACAGCAAATAATAATGTGGAGACTTGCTATAGTATTGATGTTTACATTTTTATTAGCTTTTAAGTCAAAAACCTTTCCAAAGCAAACTTCAAACTACTTGCATCCGAAGTGGAAAGCTTCACTATTCCCTTGCAGAAGGATAATGATATCCAGGATGCTGAATCCTACACCAAGGCACTCTATATGCATCTTCAGGATTGCATGGACCGTGCTATCCCAAATAAAACCAAGACTCCTTCCTCAAGCAAGAAGAAACCAGTCTGGTGGACCCCGGCCATAAGCAAACTTTACAATAAAAGGAGGAGACGTACAAAAAAAAGGCCAAATCTCAAGTAGAAAAATCATCCCTGATCAGCATTAGTAAGAAATTGAGGGCCCTCATCAAGTCAACTAAAGCTAATTTTGAAAAGAAAGTTGCCAAGGATGCCAATGATAACCATAAGGCCTTCTATGGCTACGTCAAAAACCTAAATGGCAATGCTCAGGTCTGTTCTGAGCTAGTACAAAATGGAACAAAATACACTGACCCTTCTGATATTGCCAACATCTTGGCTGACAGGTTCAGTGCAAATTCCCCCCCCCCCCTCACCAACTACAGGGCCTATTACCATTCCAGGGGATTGTGCAAGTCAAATTATTACTGATATGTTGGCTAACGAGCTCTATCTAAAGCTAAAAGCACTGCCTCCATGGGACCAGATGGTGTCCCAGGCTGTGTCATACGTGAGCTCCAAAAGGAATTAACCCCGCATCTTAATACCCTGTTCAGTCTCAGCCTCTGCACAGGATATGTGCCCATAGAATGGCGTACGGCAATGGTGGTCCCGCTACACAAGGGTGGGGCCACAACTGACCCTGGGAACTACCGACCAATAAGCCTGACCAGTCTGATCTGTAAGGCTATGGAGTGAATCATTATGGAACTTATAAATGGAGAGATTGAGAACCTCCAGTCGCTGGACCCCACACAGTTCGGCTTTGTCAAGGGCAGATCATGCCTCCTGAACCTGGTGGATTTCTTTGAGACAGTTACTCAGGCTATAAGATAAGGATAAGGAGGTACACACGGCTTACCTTGACCTTGCTAAAGCATTTGACACCATTCCCCATTCAGGTATTATTGATAATCTCACCAGCCTGGGCATAAACCCTTACGTCACAAGATGGATCGCAAATTGGTTCGCAGACAGATTCCATAAAGTAAGAGTAGCGGGATCTATGTCCGAATCCAGACCAGTAATGAGTGGTGTGCCTCAGGGCTCTGTCCTGGGGCCCCTCCTGTGTGGCAATACTTCTCAGAAGTACAGGCAAGCACGGAAGGGCTGTGGCTGACTAAGTTTGCGGACGACTGCAAACTGGGTGCTATAATAGAGTCTCCAACTGACATGGAGATCCTCCAGAAGGGCCTAAATGAGACTGATGCATGGTGTCAAAGCCATGGTCTCAAGCTAAATGCAAAAAAATGCATAGTAATCCCCTTTGGAAAAAACAGAGTACCCACAAACTACAACATAGGAGGTAATCCCCTGAAATCTGAAGAAGAAATAAGGGATCTAGGGACCCAAGTAGATAGTCGGTTTTCCTTTGATAACCATGTTACCAAAGTGGTTAGAAAATCCTTCTATGTGACCCATCTGATCACGAAAGGGTTCACATCAAGATCTAAGGATGTAATGTTGCTCCTCTACTCTTCCCTCATCAGACCCATTATTGAGTACAATGCACCAATTGGAATGTGCCTGGCTAGACATCTCCAGCAGCTAGAGAGACCACAGAGGTACCTAACCAAGAGGATTACTGGCCTCAAACAGTTGCCCTATGCAGCATGATTGAAAAAGCTAAGACTGTTCTCTGTTGCATACCACTTTCTCAGAGGCGATCTCTGTCTAACGTACAGAGCCATGTCCAACCCAGAATTGTTGAACATGCTCCATCTTAGCAAAACCAAATCTACTCAAGCTACACGCTCTAGGGATATAAACCTCAACACAACAATGAACAGAACATGCTGGAGGGATAGATTCCTTTCGCAGAGACTTCCCTTACTATGGAACAGGGTGCCAATCTACATAAGACAGAGCCCCTCACTATCACTCTTCAAGAGGAACCTTGATGAGTGGATGGGTAACGGAAAGTTCACACCGGGGTTCACACCAACAGCACTACTAGATAGGGGCCAAGGGTACTAGCTGCTAGTACAAGGGTCTAGGGAACTACTAAAGGGACGGTGAATACTGCACAATGTGGCTGGGCTAATATATGCCTTCGGGCAGATAGCCCAGTACCAACCTATGAACCTAAGTCAGGATGAAAATGTAGATATGGAGGAAATTGATTAATAAACTTTATTCGTAATGAGATAAGGAAGAAAAAAATTAAACTACAACAGAAAAATGCTAAAAGGGGAAAGGTTAATTTAAAATTAATTTCACTAATGACACTAGAATACTGTTAGAAATATAGTGGTGCAAAAAGAGAGAATGAATGCTATTTGTTTAGAAAACATAATGTATTTAACTAAAGATCAAGACCTGAAAGTACTAACAATATGGTATATTAGAATAATTTGGAGTTTTGGTCATAACATATTCATTGGGGTTTGCTATTTTAAGAAAGAAATAAAATCTACACTTGACAAATATAACTGTTATAAAACAGATCAGTATATACTATGTGGAAATATAGATGGGAAGAAAGTTTGGAAGTTAGTGGTTGTTTATACATATACTAATTTGAAAGAGATAGATATGATGTTGACTTTTTTGAAAAGCATGGGTAAAATAGGAAAAGATTTTAATATGTTTAATAAATAAAGTGTGTACAATTACTATTGGAAAACTGTAGAAAATATACAGATAAGAGAGGAACTCTGAAGATAAAAATTGATTATGTAATGTTTTCTGAAGTTTTAAAAGAAGTGAAGGTAGAAACAAAAGACATTTTTTTCAGATCATTTTGAAGTAGAATTTGAGGTAAGTGATGGAGATGGATATGCAAAGGAAAGTAAATGATTAAAAAGTATAGTTTATACCGATGCATTTAAAATGGTTAATGAGACAACTTTGGAAGTATCATTGTACTAAGAGGTCAGTTTATAAGCTGTGGGAACAATGGTGACTGGTTTATAAACTAAAATATAAAAAAATATTTAGTTGAGTCTAGAAAAACAGTATTGGAAAAAGGCAGCTGTATAAAGAATGTGCCAATGAATATGAAGTATACTTGAAGAGGGATGAGAGACAAAGACTAAGAAAGGAAAATAGTCATATCAGAAAATATTGAAAGACACAAGTGTGTTATGTAAATAAATTATTTATTGCATTGGAAAACAGAAGTGTCACCATTTCCTGGAAGCTAATAAAAAAGATGAAGTAAAAATTGGATGGGCATAAGAAACATAGGAATATATTTTGTGAGCAGTAAGATATAATGAGAGTAGTGCAACTTTATATCAGTGATTTTATAAAGAAATGCTAAATATAATTACAGAGAAGTGTAATAAAGAAATATTAAGAAACAATAACCAAAAGTATAATTAGTAAGATAAAGAAAAAAGAATTGGAAGGAAACAAATGTAATGAGTACACCAAGACCAGCTTGATTTGGATGTATTTTTTATAAAAAGATGGCTTTGGATAGAATGAATGTTTTATTACATTTGATGAATGAATGGTTGAGGAGTGGAATTAAAATAGGGAAGTATGTGAGGGGGTGATGACATTCTTGGTTAAAAAGTTGTTAGAGAAGATATAAAAATGGAGACCTTTGACTCATATTAATGCATATTATAAATTATTTATGAGTATAGTGCAAAAATGTTAAAGTAAAGCTTTTGACACAGGTAATAAATTATGGTATATATATAGTATAGAATGGTAAAATAGTAAATATCTATTGATTTTGATTTAAATTGTAGATAGTATCATACAAAAAAATACCCAATGTAAAATGGTAATATATGATATAGAGAAAGAATATGGTAGCATAACTAATAGTACCATGTGGGTAATATTGAAGAAATATGGAGAAAGTATTCAGATTATTAAAATCTGTTCACAGTAACACATAAAAGAGTATTAGTGAATTGATGGATTGGAGAGGACATTTTTATAAAAGTGGCACTAAACAAAAATGTCCAATGAATGATAAATTATTCATAATGTTAATGAATGCAGTCATAGAAAAAAACAAGGTAAACATAAAGAATGGAGCATGAGAATTTATAGAGAAGATGAAAATACCAATTTATATGGCTTATGACGATGATCTATTTGTTGTGGTTAAGAATAATGGATGGATAAATTATGCTGTTGCAGGAGTCTGAAAACAATTAAAGAAAGTATGACTGTGTCTAAATAAAAAGAAAAAAAAGAAAATTATTTTTAAATATTAATAGTAAAGGTGAAATATATTTTCAGTAAATTACATCAGTATAATGGGCCTACGTTTGGAAAAAGTGAAATTGTGAGCAAACAATGGAGGAATTATATAAAAGCAATTCAGAGTATGACTGATATATAGACAACTTTTAGATTATATTAAAAAGGTTTTGTTTATATATTCTTACACATTGAGCAAGTTAAGTTATATGGAATTGTATATGAATTTCCAACAAAACAAATAAAGACAGTTGTTAGAGATTTCCATTCTTTACCATGAAGATTGAGAATAATCCATATAAAAAGAGGGCTATTTTTGTAAGGGTGGAGATGCTGACCAGAGTAAGAAAAATCCAGTTGTTGATTTAGCTTTAATGCAGTTGTATTAGGCATTAAAAAAGCAAATATAAGGGATTATAATGTACTGGGTAAAATTATTTGGGAAAAGTATAGTAAATTGTGGAAATTGGTAGAGAAGAGGTGCATTTGATTGTAACAAAATTATGGAGTATTATGAGAAAATTAAATGTTTAGTATCTACAGTAGATAACATTGACAATTGAGGTATGAGCAAATAATAGGGAATATTACCACATAAAAGTATGAGAGAATAAGAGTAATTCAATTAAGAAAATAAAAGGAGGGAAGATTTAATGATGTAAAAGAAGGGATGACTTACATGTAAAGGCTTGATGAATCACAAACAGGCTAATAAAAGGCTGTATATTGTTTATAAGGTGGTAGAGACTATGAAGCATGCATCATTATATTATGAGAAGGTATGAGTGTGTGTGGGGTTCAAATGTGAATTTAAACATGTCTGTTTCACAGATACGAATATGGGCTGATAACATTTGGGTATATGAAAATGTTAGATATGAGCACATAGACTATAGATAAACTTCTTACAGTCACTATATGGATACTACAGAATATAAAATATGAAGAACTATTTTACAAATTGGGGATAACAATGAATATGTGATAAAATAAAAGAGTGCTTGTGGAAAAAAGGAGGAGATAAAATAGTACAGTTTGTGATTGTAATATGATTTTTTTATATTTCTAATATCATGAAATAATTATTAACTTCATGTGTTTTTCTTTTGATTGTATATAAATGTAAATGTTATTGCTGTAAATTAATAATAAAGCTCCAATTCTTTTTAATTACTGCCATGGGATCCTTTATATTCATGAGTTCTGATCCATGTCCCCTACAAATGATGACACACTAAGGAGTGGAACACCTCTCCCCCCTTATTTACATTGCAGTGTCAGTATTGAAAATGTAATCCAAGTATCTGTGTTAGGAATAGAATTCATAGCCTTCTGATCTTTCAGCACCAAAAGTGAGTTGTGCCTAGTCTGGTGATAGAGTCCACAACTTCTTTGTCTTCATGGCATCATAGGCAATTGTGCTGTCTTCTGAGCCACTGACACTGGTATATCATTGTTAAGTCCAGAAATATGTGAAAACTACATTTCCACCCTTACAGCTGTTTTCGCCGCAATTAAGGTCTGGCCAATGGCTACTACTGTACACTATACTTTTTTATGGACAGGTAGAGCAAACTTTAGTACTAGTAGTTTTGTATGATGCCAGCAGACAGCAATCAAGTTTCACCATCACCCATGCTAAATTGTAGTGAATGTGACCTAATGCTTTTCCACACATAATAAATAACCTGTGGGTTTCCTGCTCACAGCTGTTAGTTCCAAAATTTGAAGTGCTACTTACATCCAAACACCAAGACATATCTCAAGACTTACTCAAATCTCCAACACATTTATAGTCTGTTCAAATTTAGACAGAGATAATGTTACATGTATACATGAATAAACTATTGTTACCATATAATTAATTCTAACCTTAAAAGCACACTAAAAACTTGCACTGGAATACCACATAAATGTTTATTAAAATAATGTGTTTAGTGATTTCATCTCCTTATATTGAGATCTCATCAGATAAATCCATGTAAGTGAATCCAATCACATTTAGAAAGTTAACTGAAATTATGTAACCTAAAAATGTCCAATGATTTACTTTCCAAATCAGATGAAATAACTGTTTAAAACAACTTACTTTAAATGAAAAAATAGTAATTCTGAAAGGAATAAAATGCTAATCTATAACTAGAGATTATTCGATAAACTATGCTTATCTGTATAATTAATTAATAAATACATAGTTTTAATTGCTTTTGTTTGGAAATAAAGGTCTCAATCTTAAGACACTCAGTATTAATCTGTTAGCTTATGCCTGGATGATGATTAACATTTAACCTGAGCTGCCATTTCACTTTGCTGAGCTCAAGGATGCTGTCAAAATCTCATGTATTGTTCAACTGGAGATTTTCTTTTCTTATAACCATGGCAGGTGACACAGAGTTTAAGTAAAGCATTATTATTATTATTCATTTTAATAGTGTATTTGTGTTAATATGTGTCACAACAGCTTCTGTATGGCTTTAGCCGTGTAGAAACAGTCGCAGCTAGTATACCTGCTTACAGATACCACACCACTCCTGTTACAATCACAATAATAATAACCTGTCAACATAGTCTATTCTGACTTGTCAGCCTTTTGCTGGACCATTTACATTTTTTTAGTATAGAATGTACTGCAGTTAAGTATTAAGATTGTGACAGATAGTTTGTCTACAGCCATTGCTGTCCACCTGATGGTATAAACAGTGTTTCTAAGGTATGGTCATTGTTGATGTGACACCTCAATCCCCTGTACAAAATGGGGAAAAGGGGTATATGCCAATGACAATTGTTAGAAAAAAATGATTAAATGTATTTTCAGACTTAACATGATTTTATTAAATAATCAGCAATAATATGTTGACTAAATTTCACCATATAGCCTGTATAAAGTAACACTTTCAACCAAAAATGTGAATAATAAAAGTTCACTTAAACAAAATACTATCCATGAAGCAGTTTGAAAATGAAGAAAAAATATTGCTATACCTTAAAATATAATATCAAGTGGCTATGATAGTGATATTTATTTAAAAAAATAATAATCCAACAGATTCAACTGGTGTTTCATGTTATTCCCTAAAGTATTTACACTAGAATGAATAGCTAGTCTGATTTTTCAAAAAGTGTTAAGCTATAAAATAGGGGTACGATCTTTTGAAATCAAATGTTAAGAGAAACTAAAGTCTTTAACATAAAACTATCTAATGGCTAAGTATGATTTAGATATGGAAAAGTGGCTTATAGTGTAAATTGATGACAATTTTTAATCACTAACATTGATTTAATGTCAGGCATAATTAAAAAAGAATATTCCCCATTCTTGATTTTCTAGACAATTCCTAAACAGAGAGATAGGGAGATGATATTTATCCAAAATACATAAAATAATTAAGAACTATAAATTTGGTATTAGTGATAACTACTGCAATTATGCTCTCCAAATGAGTTGTTCGTCATTTTTAAGCAGAACAAAAAAAAAAAAAAAACTTTATTAAATTATCACTTATGACATAAGCAATCATACATTTATATAAATGAAAACAATCAAAGTTGGCATTTTTTCAGTTGTAAACATTATACATTACATATGGTCTTCCACACAGTCATTGTCAATCGAACATTGCATATCTCATTCAATTCCTGCCTTCCCTTAAACCACACTCCTCCTCCAAAATATTGTTTTGCATGTATTGTTCCCACAATTCACATTTTTATATGTACTTTGCTCCTACCCTGTTCTAGAGATCCCACTTCTAGTATTTTTTTTTTATCTCTGGTGCTATATTAACTACTTCTAATATGGTTGGTTTAGAATTAGATTTCCATTTTCTAGTAATTGCTTTTTTGACAGCCATCAGAATTAAACTCAGCAAGGACTTACTATGTCTAGACAATTCAGATTCTGTATCACAGCTAAAAAAATAATAATTTCCTTAGTTACACCAATTTGTTCATCCAGTATTTATGACAGAGTAGTCTGCATGGAAATTTTTAAAGTTTAATAATCCTTAGAAATGAGGCACAGGTGTACTGCCAAAACTTCAAAACCAAACAAAGCATACCAGATGGAAGTGGAAACATGACTACCAAACCTAGTAGTACTGTAAAAATAACTGTTTATTGTGCTGGTATACAACCAAAACTATTAAAATAAATGTTTAAGCATAAAATTTGAACACAGCTTTTCATCCTCAACACAGAACAAACTGGGACTTCTACAGAAATAAAATCACAGCCCTCCTCAACCAAAATGTATAGCTTGTGAAGCAATCACATGGTCTAAAAAAAGCAATTAATCAATAAAGTTCTATAAAAACACATTCTGTAAAATTAACACATTTGCAAGTTCTCTCAAGCTAAAAATAGGAAGAATAAAAAAAATATTAAGTGACCTAATAAAACATCAATATAAGAATTATGTGTAAAATATAAATGCATATATAGAATGTATAAATACAATAATTAAATATAAAAATAATATAAATATGTAAATTTGAATAAGGTTTACTAATCAGAGCTTAGCTGCTCTTTGAGCAATGGAATCAGGGACACATAATCATTCAATCCAAGAGGGTGTGTGACATCTAACTTAAGTTGCCACAACAATTCTTTATATACTTTGTCCTCCCAAGAACCACCCCTAGGGATGAATGGAATTTTCTCTAAAACAATAAACAAAAACTGCTTAAAAGGTGCACATTTTACAGAGTGTCTGAATAAGCAATGTTGATATAACCCTTGATAGTGTCATAAACATTTTAGTACATCCACTTTTTAAAAGTATATTCAGTCTTACCCACAACAGATATGAACAAATTGCTAAATATACCACTCCTTTTGTATTTTAGTCCCCTCTATCTGGGAAAAACAATGGAGTTTAGTGTATTGTTGAGGATGAAATATTCAGTTTCTAAAATGAATCTACATTGATTACAAATCCTGCATTTTTAGTGCCTTTCTTTGATGTTTCTTGCTATATATATATATATATATATATATATATATATATATATATATATATATATATATATATATATATAAAACTGGCTAATCTCCTAAGATACATCTGATTTTTTCATCACTTCCAAGTATGTTCCAGTTTTTATTGACAACATTTTTAATAATAGCAGTCCTTGAGTTGTATTCAAATATAAAAACTTGGCTGAAAAATGTAACATCATTGGCCCTGCCTTTATCAACAGTAGATGTGACACATTCATTATTAAATATGGAAGGCAAATTTGGAGTAGGGTGTGTATAGTGTGACTTTTCTGTCAGACCTGTACCCAAAAGGGGAATATATTTTATACCTCATCCTGCCATAATTTTGTCACTAATTCCCTTTACCAACTGGCTGGGATATTCTCTATCTAAAAACATCAGTTCTATTTTTTTTCTTTCAATATCGGATACATGCTTGTCAGACATCATACTGGTGAGTCTCACAAACTGACCTGTTACTAGGCTTTTTTTCTAGAGCAATGGATGGCAACTGTGAACATATAAATAGGCATTAGTGAATGTTGGTTTTCTGTATATATTAGATGTAAAATTACCTATTTGTTGGGTAATTGTAGTGCCCAAATAATTAGGTTGCTTTGTTTGTAATTGATAAGTGAATTAAAAAAATGTAGAATTGATGTAAGTAATACAGTTATTATTTAATCACTACCTTTCCATAATATAAAAATATCATCCAAAAATCTCACATACAATTTGATGTTTTCTGGAAAACACCGAATCAAATATAAACTTCTTTTCCCAAGAAAACATTCCCAAGTTTCAAATATGGGGATACAAGCCGCTCCCATAGCAACACCTCTAACCTGTCTGAAGATCTCACCCTCAAAATAAATATAGTTGTTAATCAGGATGACCTCCATAAGGGCAACTAACAATCTAATTTCCAAGGATGTTAAAAAATTAAGTATAAATAAAGCATTGTGAAACAGTTCTAAACAAATCTCTTGTGGTATACATAAAAATAAATCCACCACATCAATGTTTAAAAATGAGAGGTCTTTCTCCCTTAATTCTGATTTTAATCTGCCTAAAAATCCTATGAATTTTTAATCATGTCGGTACCCATCCTTTGGACTAGTTTTAACAGCCTACCTACCATAAACTGCTAGCAGGTATGTTTTAGACCCTTGTGAAGCATTCTGAAAATAATGGGTATAAAGGGTACAGAGCTATAAATTTTGGTTGAGGAGGCTGTGATTTTATTTCTGTAGACATCCTAATTTGTTCTGCATTGGGATGAAAGGCTGTGCTCAAATTTTATGTTTAAACATTTAATTTAATAGTTTTGGACATATACTAGCTCAATAAATAGGTATTTTTATAATGATACTTGGTTTAGCGGTCATTTCTCCACTTTCATCTGGTGTGCTTTGTTTGGCTTTGAAATTTTAAAGTTTGCCAACTCATTACAATCCCAAAAATATGTTCCAAATTACCTCCTTCTTTCCCATCCCATCTCCAACATTTGCAATCTACCTGAGGAAAACTTCTTTGAAGTCCGCTTAGGGTATAAAAATACCTATGGAAATACTTCCAAGCAAAATTCTTAAATCTTCTAGACTTTGTTGCATATTTTGGAGCCATAAATATATCCTCCCATTGCTTCTTTGTGAATTGCTTATCCAATCTCTCTTCTCAATCCTTTCTAAAATCCTCCAATTGATTCCTATAGTTATCATGCAATATTCTATATGTTCTATTAATTATCCATTTTTAACATCAGCTTTTGTTCTAGATTCATATAAAACTCTGCCAATGCTGGCCTTTCACTTAGGACCCCCCCATTCCTATTTATTTGCCTATACTCTGATATCAGTCCTTGATAGGGAAGGCACTGTCTATTCACCTGTCCAAATGTCATCTTGGCTTCTTTCCATTCTATTACATTTCCCTCTGTGATTATTTGCTCCCAATGCCTTGGTCTACCATTTTTCCGGAAAATTTCAGCCTCCTCTTGCCTATTCTCTGTGCCCCTTCTGCAGTCATCCCTCCTGGCAGAATATCCTCTCTCCATTCCCGTGTTGCTGTATTGGCTTAGTTCTTAGAAAAAATTCTGTCATTTTATGAATATAATGTTCTGCATGGCTATTATTATTCTCCTTAAGGATCTGCATCTAAAATTCCAGTCTCTCCTTATTTCTTGAGCTTCCCCCTTGTCTCCTCATCATCCGTTTCCACTTTGAATTATTGCTTTCTGATTGTGCTATATATAGGAGCCTTAACTATGTTCTCTGAAATATCCCTTTAAATCAGGTAATCCCAAATCACCTTGTTCTATTGAAAGGATAGACTTATCCCACTTGACTCTTACCCTTGTAAAATCCTTCAACTCATTTTTAATTTTTATCTACAACTTCTCCTCTGGTTGATAAAAAAATGCATGACCTGTGTATAAAACTAAAGGGACTAAAAACATTTTCACTGCATGTATCTTGCTATCCATATACATAAAACAGATCTGGTAGTTTCTCAGTTTTGCTATTATCTTTTGCTAGGTCTCTTCCCACAGATCCTTAGCTGCTATAACAGAATCCTTTTAAACCCATCCTCCTAAATAGTTTATTTTATCATGTCCTCATAAATATGGGTATTGCTGAACCGATTTGCGTGTGGGTACATAGTTTACAGCTATTGCCTTTGTTTTATCTTTGTTAATTTTGTATCCTGAAAAGACTTGAAACTGTCACAGAATGTTCCACAACATTTAAATGTCCTTTTCTGGTTTTATCAGGTACAAAACAATATCATCTGTAAATAAAGTCAACTTTTCTTGACTACAATACCAGTTACATCCTTGAATTTCTGGCCCCCTTATTTTCTTAACAACGGTTCTAAATATAACACAAATAACAAAGGGGAAAGAGGACACTCCAACCTGGTTCCCCTGTTCAAACAGAACTTATTTGACAGGAACCTCCCCTCATATACTTTAATTTTCACCTCAAATCCCACATATATCCTCTCAATTAACCTTATTATTATGTCAGGAAATGCAAATGCTTCTGTTTCCCTACTCATGAAGTCCCAGCTTAATCTGTCAAATGCTTTCTCTGCATCAGGGCTCTCCAACAGCAGTGGCATTTTCTTACATTTTGTTTCCCTCTGGATCACCAATGTTCTATTAATGTCAGTAAATAATAACAGGAATTGAGCGACAGTGAGAAAACCAAAATGATCAAAACAATGCAGAAATTAAAATCTTCACTTTTAATATAAAAATAATAGGATAAGAGCTTTCGCAAGTAGCTTCATCAGATCCATAAGAAACCAGATACTGAATACATATATATATATACCTGCAAGTAATGACTCATACTCCTAATTAGATAACATACAAGCTACTACCCATCATTTTTAAAGCAACAGATAATATATAACACAATAAACAAAAATATATGTATAGGATTCATCATATAATGCTACTGAAAAATAAATTAGAAAAGAACACCGAATTACATTCATACTATCTAAAAATTTTAACTAGGAGATTTTTTAAAATTACACAAAGCTACATATATATTATAGATTAATACCCATTATGCAAAAATGTAGATGTGTCAGTATGTGATGTTTCATTTAATATTTCTGCGTTGTTTTAATTTTGGCTTTATAGAGGCTCTCTCATTCAAACCAAAACCTTTATCAGCCCATAGTAGAATAATCCATTGCATCTCCTTGCTTTCTGTGTAAGTTCTAATATCACCTCCCCTCACATTCGGAAAAATAGCTTCTAGCACCTTAAATAGAAAGTGATGTTTATTGTTATGTGATACAATATGTTTAGCTAGAGCATTATGCAATGTACCTCTCTTCATGTGGTATACATGCTCCCTCATCCTATCTCTTAAGGGGCGGTTGGTCTTGCCTACATAGAATGATGGGCAGGTCTGACACGTAGCCAAATAAACCACATCTGATGTCATACAATTGGCATCAACTTGTATCTCAAAATCTTTCCGTAAGTCTGGTTGAAAAAACTGAGTATTACTGTCAATAAAATGGCAAAAGTTACAATGTCCACATGGCTTGGTACATCCACCCTTGTTATTACTTTTTATAATTTTGGGATAACAGAGCATCCTTTTCAAATTGTGCTTATTCCTATAAAGGAAATTAGGTGTCTCACCTACAATCCGTTTCAAATCACTGTCAACATGTAAAATACCCCAATGTTTATTGATGACTTCCTTAATTTTAAAATAATCAGAAGAGAACTGTGTTGAAAATCTAATACTTTGATTATTGCAGTTGCCACCTACAGGATTGTGAAATTCTCTAGGACCAAAATAAGGAGCCGCAGTGGTAGAGCGCAATTCGTGTATGTCATCCAAATGAGAGTTAATTTCAGTATAGGTATAGCCCCTATTAACCAATCTATTTTTCAGACTGGTTAACTCAATTTCAAAACCATCGTTCATAGGATTTAATCTTGAGGCCCTAATAGCCTGTCCTCTTATAATATTTTTAAAAACATAAGGGGGTGCATGCTAGATCTGGAAAGTAAAGTATTACTGTAACAAACCTTGCGATGCACCCCTGTATTAATTATATCATTAGGTAATCTCTCAATGAATAAATCTAAGAACTCTATCCTACGTGAGGAATGGTGCATGGTGAACTTGAGGCAAATCGTCAAGTTGTTCATCATGGAATACATGGATTCTAGTTGTTCAAATGATCCATTCCATAGAATGAAAAGATCATCGACAAAACATCGATAAAACACTACATGCTGCCTAAATAATTCCTCATGAAAAAGAACATGTTCTTCCCAATATGCAAGGAACATATTTGGTAGCTGTTGGCACATGGTGTGCCCATTGCTACGCCCTCCTTTCGCCTATAAACAGTGGTCATGAACATGAAGAAGTTATTTTCTAAGACTAACTCCAAAAAATACACTACCAAGTCTATTAAAACCACAGAATAATTACTATGCTCCTTTAAATATTCAGTTACATAAGTCAGCCCTAGGTCATTGGGAATGACAGTGAACAGGGATTGTACATCTAAGGTAACAAATAAATAACCAGTTGTTGTACCAATGTGTTTAATACATTCATAAAGGTCGATGAGAAACTGTCTAGAATCTTTTAGTACTATAATGTTGTTACTCAGTACTTGTTTTAAATGTTTTTCAATAAAAACAGAAAGGTGCTCTGTAAGCCAACCACGACCTGAGACTATAGGTCTCATTGGTGGATCAAGGGGGTCCTTGTGTATTTTAGGCAGGCCATTAATAATCGGAATGACTGGATGTAAAATGTTCAGATATTCGTAGAGATTTTTATCTATTAAATTGCTTTTAAAAATATCATGCAAAGAATGTCTCACATACTTGATCACTGTATGTACACTTTCCAGGGAAACAATTTCATAAGAATCATCTTGCAGCATAGTAATCATGCTATTAATGTAATCAGACATATTCAAGATAACTACTTTACCACCTTTGTCGGTGGGTCTGATAATGATATTAGGATCATTCTGTAATTTATTCAAACAAAGCCTTTCTTTATGTGAGAGATTATCTCTTATTCTAAATGCTTGTCTAGTATCTCTACTGCCATAATAACTATACAATTCATCTTCTGTTAATTTAAGATAAGCTTCCAAAAGGGGATGGTGAGCTGGTGTAAAATCACTTAAGTTCTTAAAAACAAAATTATTATCCTGTGATGCATTAGTGTTAGAGTCCTTATAAAGGAACTTAAGCATAACATTTCTACAAAAAATTCTTAGGTCAGCAATAGTATCAACTAATCTTCTCTGATTTTTGGGGATAAAATTCAAGCCTTTACCCAAAAGCTGAATATCCTCAGAGGTGAGTATAACATCAGATAAGTTATGAACTAACGCTTGTTGGTCCATATTTTTTTGAGAGTTTTTTGTGTTGCAAATTCCTCTGAGAGTTTCCTCTTCTGTCTCCCTCTGCTTATGGAGTGTCCTCTGTGTGGGCCCTTCTCCATTCGAACAGGCAGGGGAAAAGACAAAGCATTGGTAAAGGACCCATCCATATTGGCCTTTCTAGGTCTAACAACGACCTCTCCATTTGCATCAATGGAAGCAGGTTTATTTTTAATAATATGCACATCTGGATATAAGTTCGTATCTGTACTCATACTAGGGTGGACAATATGTATAACATCTACAGAGTCATTGTGATTATCCGTGATAGAGTCAATTTCATGTAAATCTCTTATAACACCATTGTTGATCTTACTCACAGTACCCATATCCACAGTACCTGAATTTAAAGCATCATTATGGCCACAAGCTTTTTCGTTGTCTTTCATCCTAACAACATGTTTAGGGCCCGAAATGTCACCTTTCATACGCTCTTCACTATGCGTTTCATTCACAGTGACATTCCGAGAGTTTATGTCATCAGAATCAGGCCGCTTATTTAAAGAATTGTTATCATTATTATTATAATTTATTGTTCGTGGGACCATTTCATTTTGTCCTTGAACATGTCTCGACCACATGAAGACATGGCCTTGCTTGAAAGGGCTGATAAAGGTTTTGGTCTGAATGAGAGAGCCTCTATAAAGCCAAAATTAAAACAACACAGAAATATTAAATGAAACATCACATACTGACACATCTACATTTTTACATAATAGGTATTAATCTATAATATATATGTAGCTTTGTGTAATTTAAAAAAATCTCCTAGTTAAAATTTTTAGATAATATGAATGTAATTCGGTGTTCTTTTGTAATTTATTTTTCAGTAGTGTTATATGATGAATCCTATACATATATTTTTGTTTATTGTGTTATATATTATCTGTTGCTTTAAAAATGATGGGTAGTAGCTTGTATGTTATCTAATTAGGAGTATGAGTCATTACCTGCAGGTATATATATATATATATATATATATATATATATATATATGTATTCAGTATCTGGTTTCTTATGGATCTGATGAAGCTACTTGCAAAAGCGCTTATCCTATTATTTTTATATTAAAAGTGAAGATTTTAATTTCTGCATTGTTTTGATCATTTTGGTTTTCTCACTGTCGCTCAATTCCTGTTATTATTTACTGACTTTAATTCCTTTTACTGTGATTCTGAGCATTTACCTGCCCTAAGTGGACCCTCCTTAATGTTCTATTAATGTTATTAAATGTTTGCATCCACTCCACATAACCACACCGATCCATATCTATTAATTTTGAAAACACCTTTGTCATTCTTATTACAATAGATAAAAATTATTTTAATATTATCAAAAAATACATACTCTTTAATTTGGAGGTTAGTCTCTTGGAAATTTCTCATAGATTATTTATTACTCCACACAGAATTTAAATTATATATAAGGAAGACATTGGTTGTTGGAGGTGAAAATCTATAATTAAAGCAGACTGAAAGCATATGGGTTATAACTGTAAAGTTTTCTAACCTTTTTGGAAAAAATCAGTGATTCTTGCAAGTGTTGTAGTCTCATAACTTTATATTAAACTTTTGGTGTTTAATGGTCCAGTTTCCTGATGTATACCAAAGTGTCATTTCCCACTTATCTGGCGTCTACTAACAGTAGCCAGGAAAATGTCTACAAAGAATTTGAAAAATGAAGTTATGCTCTCATTTGCAGAATTTATAAATAGTGTTGTAGTGTTGTGTGCCAAAATGACATCTCTAACATTAAGAAGAAAGCAAAAAATAAATAACTACAGAACATTGAACTTATTAATAGAGAAATAATCTATGTTCTGTGATCAGTTTATAATGCTTGGCTATTTAATGAATCTTAGTAATGCATATAGTAAGATCTGATGCAGAAACTAGTACAAATAGGTGTTATTGTTTTATTATGTTAGTGTGTTTGTTCCTGTATAGAAAAATACAATAAAATATTATAAAAATACTATTCAATATAATTGTTTTCAAATGTTATAGAGATTAGATTAGAATGATTTAACATAAAGATGAAGTATAGTTAAAGTATACAAATAAATCCAAACCAGCCCAGAAGTTGAAAATGTTGAAACACAGGTGCCAAGTAGGAAGGTAGATGGAATAAAGAAGCTGAACCATGACAAAGTAAAATCTTCTTTTTTAATACAAAATGGTGAGCGCTTTTGCAATGCTAACCATTGTTTCATCAGACAGTTCATTCAAACAGCAACAGCACTTAAATGCTTTAATTCATTACTAGAACAACCAATCCTACCACTCAAAGTTAATTCAGCACTCAGCAATCAATTAATTACTATGGTTACGTTTTTCCCTTAGTTAATTGCTGAAGTCAGAAAAACTCTGTTTAAAAAACCACATTCACAAAATGTAAAGACAAGAACATGTGGATAAATATAAATAAAATACATAAAAAGTCAATGAATAAATACATATACTCATGTTCCCCATTTAGTAACTACTTATGTGCATAGATATAAGCATGAAAATATATATAAAATGTATATATAAAAGTATAAGCAGTACACACTCAATAACTTAATAAATACATATATTCTGCCTAATAAATGCACGTTGTCCACCTAGTAAATACATATGCTTTAATACATACATCTCAACAAATGCTTGTCTTTAATGATATCTATGCTAGAAGCAGCTCAAGAAATACTGTCATATTGACCCAAAGCCCTGCATGTGTTTATGTAGTCTTCTCTTGTTAAAATAGTATTATTATTTTTTATTTTATTTTAACTTTCTAGATTTTAGCACTGGCTTCAGTGGAACACTATCATTCAAACCCAAACCTCTATGTGTTCCTAAACGCAAAATCCATTTTACTTCCATATTTTCAGTAGTATTGACTCTGTCCCCCATCCTATTGCTGACATTCTGAATGTGTAAAACCTGAAACAAAAATATATGGTCATCTCCTTTATCCAATGTATGCTTAGCCAAAGCACTATACAGTTGCCCTTTTCTAGTGCAGTAAAGGTGATCCCTTATCCGTTCCCTAAGGTGACGGTTAGTTTTGCCAACATATAAATGGGAACATGTTGTGCAGTGAGCTACATACACTACATTATTAGTATTGCAATCAGCAGAATTCCTTAGCTCCCATAGATGCCCTGTTTCAGGGTGCTTAAAAAACCCTGATTCATCTATATAAATGTACTGTGTACATTTTCCACATCTATGGGTAACATTCACTGTGCTATTCATCAGAGCAGGTGTCCTTGGAGAGCAAGGCTGCTGTTTCAGATTTTTCTTATTTCTAAATGCAAAATGTGGTTGTCCACCCACTATGTTGGTAGTATCCTCATTTACTAACAACATATGCCAATTTGGTCGTATGATGGTTTCAAACCTTTTCACATCCCTTGTATATGGTAAAACCATCAGAATGTATGGTAATACACTATTCCTAATACCTATCCTTTCACTACCTACTCTATCAGAGTAGTAGGACTTAGCTTTACGTTTCCCTTCTTTGTGTACATCATGGTACACCTTATCAATTTCATGTTCACTGTATCCCCTATTAATGAAACCTGTTCTTAGCTTAATTAACTCATTTCTATAAACTTCCTCTTGACAACATAGGTGAGATGTTCTCATTGCCTGACCTCTAATTATGTTAGGAAAAATCTTAGGGTTACGCATACTATTTCTGTGTAGAAAAGATGGTCTGTAACATTGTTTTCTATGTAATTTCGTAGACCATTGGTCATTTTCTCTGTATATAGTAATGTCCAGGAAGTCTAAACTCATCTCAGAACAGTTCATCATAAACTTTAAAAAGTCACTAGTAGTATTTAGGTATGCATACAGGGATTTAAGTTGTTCACCATCACCTTTCCAAAAAAATAAAAAGATCATCTATGAACCACCTATAAAAAGCTATTTGGGGATTACCTAATTGATGTTTATATTCCCATTTAACCATAACCAGGTTTGCATGTGTTGGCACAACTTGTGCCCATGGCAACCCCTGATAACTCTTTACAGCATATTCCATTGAACATAAATATGTTGTGCTCTAGTATCAATTCTAGTAACATACAGAGAAAGTCTGTCTTAGTATTAGAGAACTTTCCCTGCCTTGTCAACACTGATTTCACCATGCTTATCCCCTGCTCATTGGGTATACTTGTAAATAAAGACATTACATCTAGTGTGGCCAGCATCCCCGTATCTGCTGTTCCCATTTGCTTCACTGCCCCATAAAGGTCCACTAAAAACTGTTCTGTGTCTTTCAAGACATATGCATATTCATTGAGTGCTGTCTTCAATTCCTTATCAAAGTATATAGAGATGGGTTCTGTTAGCCATCCTGCCCCTGCTACTATAGGTCTACATTTCGGGTTATATAGGTCTTTGTGTATCTTGGGGAGGCCATGGATTTGAGGTATGAGTGGATTTTCAACAGTGAAATAATTAAAAAGATCTTTACTTAATAGTTCCATACACATGCATTCATATAAGGTACTAGCAATCTGTTCACTCATTTCAAACACAACTGTTGTTGGTACTTCAGCATATACATTTGGATCTAATAATATTTCTTACATGGCTGTATTATAAAAGTCAGCATTCAATATCACTACTGGTCACCCTTTGTCAGCAGATCTTATAACTCTGCTATCATTAGTTTGTAAGTCACACAATGCTTTGTGCTCACTCTTTGTCAAATTATACTTTCCTTCTACTAAAAAAACTATTGTTTCCTGTGCTATAAATGGCATTTTCACAAGCTTTTAAGAAGGTTTCTATATTATGCGGCAATATTGGTACATACAGACTGTTTTTCTTAAACTGAACATCCCTTGCCTCATTGCCATTTCCAAATTGTTGTTTCAATGTTACATTTCTAGTAAACATACGTAGGCATAACAGAAATTCTCTAATGTCCATTGTAGTCGAAGGTATAAAAGTTAAACCTCTGTTTAATAAAGAAGTCTCAGCTGCAAACAGTTCATATTTGGAAATATTCCATATTAACTCTCCTGCCCATACCCTCACATTTTCTTCAAAGTGTGAGTTTGTAACTGACCTGGTGCCTCTTTCCATTTCTGGCCGCTGTAAATGTCCTGTTCCACAGATTTTCTCCTCCCTGCTTGAAACGGTAGGGGTAGAACAGGAAAAACCTGATGTCCTCCTTCCATATTAATCTTCCTTCTTACCATGGCTGTAGTTGTAGAGGCAGTTGTTGTCTTATCATTGGTTGCCGAGGACGATGGCACTTCCATCGGTGTAGAGTAAATGGAATGTGCCTCATTTGGTGAAAGGACACTCCCTTCTGGCTGTTGATTCATTGTTTCCTCTTCCTCCCTGAGTGCATTGGTCGTCTCTTCAGACTATACCTGATGCTCTGCCCTCGGTCTCTCATGCCGCTCAAATGATTGGACTCACCCTCTCCTCTGCTGGTAGGCTGTTGGTGGTACCTCTGACCGCCCATTGGTTTCTCTCATAAATCACAAATTGTGGTTGGTAGTAGACTGCTCTGCAGACTGTGCAGGTTTCAGCCAAGTGAAGACATGCTGGTTAGTGAAATCTGTTAAATCCCTACACAGTTTATTTTTCTTTTGCTCAGGCAGTCTGGTTTCATAGCGAAGTATCTTATCAATTAGTTCATGCATCAAAAATTCAGTAGCTGCTACCCATAAAGCACAGACAGTTCGTGTTGTTGCTGACATATCTTTTCATTAAGCTCTTGTTCCACCGGCTTGAAAAGGTCCAGCAACAATTGTATATATGCTTTACTGGTGTTAAGATTAATTTGTTGCCACTGGACTAACAAAGTGGGGTAGGTGTTTCCATATGTGGGCATATTAAGTACTCTGAGTCCCCTTGGTATAACATTTAGGTAACAGTCTCAGAGTTCATATTAAGAGTACCTGTTTGTAGCAGTGGATTATCTTGATTTGTCAGCAAATTCACAAGTCTCCTTTCCACATTTACACCAACTGTTGCATCCTCTACAATGTTCACAGTACCTTCCGCCATCATTAGATACACAAGCAGCAAACAAATAAATCCAAACCAGCCCAGAAGTTAAAAATGTTGAAACACAGGTGCCCAGACAGAGTTTTTCTGACTTCAGCAATTAACTAAGGGAAAAACGTAACCATAGTAATTAATTGATTGCTGAGTGATTAATTAACTTTGAGTGGTAGGACTGGTTGTTCTAGTAATGAATTAAAGTATTTAAGTGTTGTTGCTGTTTGAATGAACTGTCTGATGAAGCAATGGTTAGCATTGCGAAAGCGCTCACCATTTTGTATTAAAAAAGAAGATTTTACTTTGTCGTGGTTCAGCTTCTTTATTCCAGTTACCTTCCTACTGGCACCTGTGTTTCAACATAGTTAAAGTAGAACAAAGTCAATACAGCAAGTGACTGAGGAGTAAGTGCTCCAATGCTAAAAAACAAAGATAAACCCAAACAGAAAGCTCAGAGACACTCCAAGGCTGTGGATGTAAACAAAGTTCTCACATAAAAACAATTCCAAGTAGTAAACTCCAATAAATCCAATGGACAAAGTTTGAAATGAATAAAGATTTATCGTGCAGAGTTAGGTTAGCGCTTTCACCCTGTTGGGCTTCCTCAGACCTTTAATACATACAAAAAAGGGGACACAAAGAATATGAATGCATTTATGTATGTTTTATTTCTATTTTTAGGGCATGTTTATGAGATTACTTTTTTTCTGTTTACTTTTTAAATAGATTAATTGTAGGAAGTGATGTCATATCTAGGTGGCTATATATTATTTGTGTCCCCTTTTTGTATGTATTAAAGGTCTGAGGAAGCCCAACAGGGTGAAAGTGCTAACCTAACTCTGCACAGTAAATCTTTCTTCATTTCAAACTTCGTCCATTGGATTTATTGGAGTTTACTACTTGGAATTGTTTTTATCTAATAACTTTGTTTACATCCACAGCCTTGGAGTGTCTCTGAGCTTTCTGTTTGGGTTTATCTTTGTTTTTTAGCATCGGAGCACTTACTCCTCAGTCACTTGCTCTATTGACTTTGTTTTACACATATTTTTAGCCAGTGACTGAGGAGACATGGCTGACTTAGCAGGAGCAAGTATTGAACTACCTTACAATCCAGAAACAGTCTTACACAGTAGACTGGAACTGTGTAGATTTGTGGAATGTGTTTCCGGAAGAGACAATCCCTTGATGACGTTTGTTGTAGAACGAGAAGGAATGGAAGGCGGAACACCTACGGAAGAACTGTCTGGTTTGACTGAGCACTTTGAAATCCTAGAGGCGGACTTACTAAAAGTAAAGAAACTACAAACTCAAAGACAACATTTTGAAGTGTGCATAAGCTGGAGAATTATACCAAGAGGACTACGTGTTCTAAAGATGCCTACCACAGGAACACTGTACCCTAAATTGCTCTACAAATGGCAGCAAATCAATCTTGAGCTGAGCATTAAGTATATGATGCTGCTTAATTAATTTTTTCTACCTCAAGAAGTGGAACTAAAGGATAAAATACGAGCCTGCCAGAATTATGTAGTAACTAAATATCCAGCAGCAATTGTGGATAGACTTATGGAAAGGCTGCTAGATAATGTCTTTTTATTTGAAAAGAAGCTTTTAGAACAAAAGCAGATCAAGATTCAAAGTGACACCATTGATTTTAAGAATGGACGTGTTTCAATGGCCTAGGGCAGATCCTGTGAGGTCTGACAGGGCCCGAGGACGTGGCTTGAGTACTTTGAATAGACGTCCTAGTTTTGTCAATGATAATGTAAATAATATTGTCAATACTGTTAACAGTGGACTAGCAAATGATGATGCAGCAGGCATAAATGTAAATAAACATAATATTGTTTCCCTGGATGCTGTGTTACATGTTTCCACGAATGTTAGCCCAGCTTTATCCATCCCTGAAGAGAGAGGAATTTCTAATATGGTGGACACCTGTGATGGCAGGGCAGATACAGCTAATGAATCAGGCACACATGCCATAATGAATACAGTTAACTTACAAATTCCTGATGGTATTTCAGCTATTAACTCCCAATCAGTGATAGAACAACTAAATGTAGTTAGGAGGAAAGTCCCCACAACAGGACAGTCAGATAGAACCAGTCAGCATATTCCTTTCCCCATCAATGAGGTTTACAGGGGAAGGAGAAACAGGTCTATAAGAAGGGGCAGGCAGAAACGAAAGGTGTCGGGAGAAGAGCATGTGGGCCCGACACTCAAGAAGATGTGGGAAAAAAATTCCCAGACAATAGTCTGGAATATCTCAAATAGAATACTGACTACAGATGAAGTGAGTGTCCTTAATAAGGGGCTTTCATTTATACCCTCTGGTAAGAGTAATATAACTGATCTAGTCACTGATATGAAGTTGTTTGTACGTAACATACAGCTTAAGCTAGATTATGGACAATTAGATACTAGTAGCAACCCCAAATATAAGAAACCTAGTATATATGTACCAGTACTGCACCCTTTATTAGATGCTTTCACTAGAATGGTAGAAAAAGATCTACAGAAACTGAGTGGTGAGAATAAGAAGAAGAAATTGTTTGGCAACTTAACCCCGAGTCAGAGGAATGCCCTAAATACATTGAGAAATGACGACAAAATAGTTATTAGACCTGCAGACAAGGGGGGACCGGTGGTGGTATTTGATAGAATTCAGTATGAGGAAACCATGTCACAGATGTTAAGTGATGGAAGGTACTATTGCGATCCTGTCTCCCATCTCTAAAATCTTAGAAAAATGTATTCATCTTCAACTCCTTCCTTACCTTTTAGAAAATCACCTACTAACTCCCACACAACATGGATTCAGACCTAATCACAGTACTATGACTGCCCTCCTCTCCTTCCTTCAAACTATTAACAAAGCACGTGACTCTGGCCAAATTGTTTCTACCATACTACTCGACCTCTCTAAGGCCTTTGACACTATCTCTATCCTGCTACTAACCAAACTCTCAGGACTTAACCTATTTCCCTCCTCATTGAACTGGTTCTCCAACTACTTATCTAACAGATATCAAGCAGTAATATGGAAAAAAGCCACTTCCTCATTTCTAAATACCCCTACTGGGGTACCCCAAGGGTCCATACTGGGTCCCCGTCTCTTTAATATATTTATAAATGATTTCCACAACTCTATTCCTTTCTCAGACATCATCCAATATGCAGATGATTCCACTATTATATGCTCTGCCTCTTCTATCCCCTCACTCCTAAAATTGACCCAAGAAGCTTTCACAACCACTAAGCAGTGGATGAAAAGAAATCATCTTGCTCTCAATGCCTCCAAAACCAAATTAATGCTATTCTCCCCCTCTAAAGCTGTCTCCTTCAACACAAACACATTCTCTATCACTAGTCAAAATAATTCACCTCTGGAACTAGTGTCAGAGACCAAGCTACTTGGGGTCCAAATTGATAACCAACTCAAATTTAATTCTCACCTACAGCTAAATATCAAAAAAAAAACCACCAAAAACTTGGTATGCTGTACCGGCAAAATAAATACCTCACACCTGCTGCCAAAATCACTCTCTCTACTTCATTTCTTATCCCCTCCCTTCTCTATGGAGCCCCACTCCTAACTAATCTACAGTCCTCCCTAAAAACCCAACTTTCCTCTTGCTATAACAAAATCGCCAAGTTTGCTACCAACCACAAGTCCTCCTCACACCACTGTTCCTCTCTCCATATACTAAAATCGCTAGAGCTTCCTAACTATCTCACATACACTCAACTAACTCTTGCTCACAAACTCATTTTCAACTCCTCTCTCTGTCCCTCCCTTTCATCAGCTTTTAAAATGCACCTTCCTGATAGAATATTGAGGTCCAACAATCAAAATCTATTAGAAATCTATAAACCCACCCATCCCCCAGGGAAAAATCTTCTATCTTTTGTCCTTGCCCGCCTTTGGAACTCTCTACCATCATCCATCCGCACCACCCCAACCACTTTATTTTTAAAAGATCTCTTCATTCCCACCTAGTATCCAAGTGGGAATGCTCTTGCTCCCATCCCACATAGCTAATTTACTTGCAATTGCCATCTTCCTTCTTTGCCTTGATTCCTCTTGCATTTTTTTTCTGATTATTTACTCATAACTAATATACATTATCATTTCACCTTATAGGGAAAACTGCACTAGCCCTCACCTCCTAAGTACTTCCTTCATAAATTTCTGTTATTTCTCAGAAACTTGATTCAGTATTTTGAATATGGTATAAACTCAAAATTTTTCATGCATTATTCTTTATAATCTATAATCTATTAATTTTATCTAATGTTCTTTCATAGTTATTTCTTCTGTGTTCATTTGAAATTGTTTACTGGTGTCAAAATACTTTGGATTATTATATAATTTGTAATTTGTTATAGTTTTTGTACAACTAGTATGAATCACTTTTTGTAACATACTTAGTTCTGGAGCTTTTCTCCCCAGGACTCCATTGAAAACGGGTTATTTGACCCAATGGACTATCCTGGTAAACCAACTGCAAATAAATAAATAAATACATATTCCACTATACACATGGATGAAGTGGAGATACACATTAGGAGGATATTTCATATGCTAGAGGATTTACTTATGAGCAGAATGATAGAATATGATCTATATATATTCTTTACTGTAACACATCCACTGATCCCGGTTATCCAAGGACTACCCAAGGTCCATAAAGATTATTTTAATCCCCCTATGAGACCTATTGTAGCAGGGAGGGGATGGGTCACTGAGCCACTGTCCTTGTATATAGAGAAGCAGCTAAGATCTATAGTGGACCAATTGTCACATATTTTGAGAGATACCAAACAGTTCTTACTGGTTTTATACAGTAAAGTGACCACACTACCATCAAGTTTGAATTTAATCCTTGTGACATTAGACGTCCAGTCACTGTTTACAGTTATACCTAACCAAGATGGGGTAGAAAGTATACACAGATGTTTAAGAGGAAATAGTAATTATACCCTTTCACAAATTGATATGATTTGTGCTTTACTTGAGGTTGTATTAGAAAATAACATCTTTATGGTCAATGACGTAATATACCTCCAGAAGGATGGCGTAGCTATGGGCACTTTTTGTGCCAACAGCTATGCCAACCTGGTCATGGCAGATTGGGAGAAAGAAAAGTTATTTGCCTTGAATAGTTTCACTGAGCATGTGGTCTTTTATAGACATTTTGTGGACAACCTGTTTCTTTTGTGGACAGGTTCGGACATTGAATTGCAAGGTTTATATGATGAAATTAACTCACTGACACATTATTTGAATTTTACGATGGAGAAATCTGACCAGTGGATATCCTTTTTAGATGTATATATAGAGAAGTTACCGAATGGGCTACTCAACACTGGAGTTTATAGGAAGCCTTGCTATAAGAACTCCCCTCTTCATAGGGGGAGTGTGCATCCCAGTTATGTTTTTAATAACATAGTGAAGGGGCAGGCCATACGTGCATCACGTTTGAACACAACACACATAGGGTTTGAGAGAGAACTATCCCATCTATGTGAAAGTTTAGCAGACAGGTCTTATAGTCTGATAGAGATTAATTCAGGTATTGAGAGGGCGCAGTTGTTAAGAGACAATGTCGCACAACCTTATTTTTCAGACAGGAGTGATCCCACCTGTCTTGGTACAACAGAGCATCCAACCACTTGGAAATCTACAGTCAGAGTATCCCTTAACTATACACAGGACATTGGCCCAGTTAAAAATGTCTTTCATAGGCATTGGGGAGTCTTAATGGCAGATCCTGAGTTAAAGGGACTAGTAGGTACTAAACCTCATTCTGTCTACAGAGACTATTATGCTGTCCTAGAGGTCCTAGTGGTCAGAATGAGCTTTACTCATCTATAGGTACGCAACCATGTAACAAATGTAATTTTTGTGAATTTGTGTAGAATCTCATTTCACACATCCCATCACCCTATAACGGTTTGATTTTAGAGCAACTGCTACTTGTAATACACAACATGTGGTTTACTTGGCTAAGTGCATAGCCTGCACTGCGTTTCATGTAGGAAAAACTGAAAGACGCCTAAGGGACAGGATTAGGGAACACCTGTACAATATACGTATACAATCTCCTAACAATGCACTATTGAAGCATGTCACACACACTAATGACCAGCATGGTTTCAAATTCCAGGTCCTACAAGTGAACATACCCAGTACCAGAGGTGGAGACATTAAAAATTAAACAGAGAGAATAGAAGTTGACTGGATCATCAGGTTAAGGGCAGACCAGAACCCAGGTCTTAATGATAAAGTCTCCATTAAGCCAGCTTTGAAAAATAGGAGATTGACTGTCAGATGACACAATTTATATTGTTATAATTAAAGTCCCTTTCTGATGAGATTTTATGTTGAACTTAGATATGTTCTTTTATATATTTTAAAACTTGAACATATTTAAATATATTTTTTATAAATTGAAATATTTTTAAAAAACTGTGTTATTGTTTTTGTAAGTCAAATTCAAGTATGTATTCTTAGTTATGTTTACATTTTATATTTATGTACGTTTTATTTCTATTTTTAGGGCATGTTTATGAGATGACTTTTTTTCTGTTTAGTTTTTAAATAGATTAATTGTAGGAAGTGATGTCATATCTAGGTGGCTATATATTCTTTGTGTCCACTTTTTTGTATGTATTAAAGGTCTGAGGAAGCCCAACAGGGTGAAAGCGCTAACCTAACTCTGCACAATAAATTTTTCTTCATTTCAAACTTTATCCATTGGATTTATTGGAGTTTACTACTTGGAATTGTTTTTATCTGAGAACTTTGTTTACATCCACAGCCTTGGAGTATCTCTGAGCTTTCTGTTTGGGTTTATAGTTAAAGTATAGTTATCCCCTTTGGGAAAAACCATGTACCCATGAATTACCACATAGGTGGCAGTACACTAAACACCGAAAGTGTGATGAGAGACTTAAGGACACAGGTGGACAGTGGTCTCACCTTCGATAACCACATCGCCACAACAGTCAGGAAATCCTTCTATGTGGCACACCTCATCAATAAGGGCTTTTCCTCCAGGAAAAAGGAGGTCATTGTCCCACTGTACTCATCCCTCATTAGACCTATTAGAGAGAACAACGCCCCATTTGGTATGTACCTCACAAGACATCTGCAACATCTGGAAAGGCCGCAGAAATACCTCACTAAAAGAATCACAGGCCCAGAGCAGATGTCCTATGCTGACTGTAAAAAAAAACTCCAGCTATACTCTGTGGCATATCGTCTACTCAGAGGTGATCTCTGCTTAACGTACAAGGCCATGTCAAACCCTGAGCTGCTGGACATGCCCCACTTAAAGAAATCCCAATCCCCCAGAGCCACACACTCCAGGGATCTAAACCTTGTCATTGCAATGAACAAAACATGCTGGAGGGATAGGTTCCTGACCTAGAGACTCCCCATACTCTGGAATAGACTGCCCATACTTGTCAAGCAGAGCGCTTCCTTGGCCCTCTTCAAAAGGAACCTTGATGATTGGATGGGAGCTAGAAAATTCACCCTGGGGATCATGTCAGTCGCACTGCTAGACAGGGGTCCAGGGAAGTAAATATTGTGGGAAGAAATATCCAGGGAATTGTTATGGCCAGGCTTGTATAGGCCCTAGGGCCAATAGCCTAGTACCAACCTATGAACCTATAAGTAACAACATGAAAAAATAGGCACAGCATCATCATCATCAACCCTCTTTTTTCCACTTTTCTACATAGTATCAGGGTGCAATGTCAAATGTCTTCAATGCTCTCTGTTCAGTGCCACTGTCCCATCTTCTCCAACATTCATGCCTGACTGTCGCAGGTCTTCTCTCACATAGTCCATCCACCTCTTTGCTGGATGCCCTCATTTCCTCTTGCCTTCTTCCTGTCTGTCCCAAATCTTCCTCACCAGATTGTCTTCTGCTTTTCTGCATATGTGCCTGAACCATCATAATCTGTTCTCTCTGATCTTTTCTGCAACTGGAGCAACTTTGGCATCTGCTCTTATGCCCTCATTTCTTTGTTTGCCCCACAATGTGCGTCATACCACCCATCTTTCTGTCCCCTCTAGCTTCCTCAACTGCTCTACCTTTACTGCCCACGTTTCTGTACCATACAGTAGTATTGGTTGCACCACTGTTTTGTACATCTTACTTTAAAGCTTCTTTGGCATTCTTCTGTAGTACACTATACCTGATACTCTGTGTCATTTGGTTGCAGCCCCTCTGATTCTGTCTTTGTCCTCCTCATTCAAACTTCCCTTCTCCTCAACCACCCCTCATAGATACTTGAACATGTTAACCTGTTCCACTATTTCCCCTTCTAGCAAATGTTTTCAGGTTCTTCTGATTTCCCCCATTTGCCGCCATTATAACTGCCTTATCTGTACTCATTTCCATCCCGTGTGCCTTCAGTTTTTTTTATTCCATTGCCCTGTCTTTTGCTGAAGTTCTTGCTCATAGTCTGCCTGTAATGTCACATTGTTTACAAACAGCAACTTTATTGATCTGTCCCCTCCAACATGTTTACTAATGTAGTCCATCACCAGTATTAACAGCAGTGGGCTCAGAGCTGAAGTCTGATGCACACCCATTTCCACTGGGAACCACTCTGTTAGATTGACCCTGTTCACACTAGTTATTGGGTCCTTGTACATAGCTTGCACTAATTCTACCAATGTTTCTGGGACTTCAAACCACCACAGGACTGACCAAAGCTGTTCTGTCATATGCTTTCTCCAAGGCTAGGAATGCTCAGTTCTGTCATATGCCTCATTTCTAGCTTTTTTGTATGTATCTGTCTCACTATAAACATCAGGCCAGTTGTGCTGCATCCAGATATAAATCTGAATTGCTCATCTCCCATCTTACATTCTACCACTTTGTGTATTCATTTATCATTTCTACCACTTTGTGTATTCATTTATCAATCACCCTCTACAGAATTTTCATGCAATGTGACAGGAGTTTGATACCTCTGTCCCTTTTATTCTTGAATAATTTTATTTGTATGCTTATTCTCCAGGCAGCTGGGATATGCCTTCCTCTCCATACTGCTATGAGTACCCTCAGGAGCAATTTCTCCCCTATCTCACCCAACATCTTTATCATATCTGCTCTGACCTCATCTGAGCATGCTGCTTCCAATAACCTCATTTTCCGTAGTCCTGTTCTTACATCTTTTATTGTGGGCTTCTCTTCTCTTCTCTCTTTGTAGGCTGTGTCTGGGGCACTACTGCCTCTATATAGTTATCTTCATTCAGAAGCTGCTGGAAGTACTCCTTCCATTTCCCTTGATGTCCTGTAGATTGGCGATCACATTGTTTCTGGCATTTGTTATGAAGGGTGTGTAACTATCTTCTTTATCTCTCTGTCTTTGCCTTACAACCTGATATAGTTTCTTTGTTGCATCTACTGAGTCACTTTTCAGAAGCTGGTCAAGTGCCTTTGATGCCTTGTTCTTTGCTATTGCAACTCCTTCAATTCCTTGTTAGCCAGCCAGTATTCCTTCCTAGCCAGGCCCATCTTTTCTATCTTCCACTTTTTCCTTGCACTCATTCTTTCTTTTGATGACTTTCTGGACTTCTGTATTCCACCAACAGCTTTCCTTACTTACCCTATTTCCATACCTTGTTCGGCCGCATATCTGTTCGGTAGTCCTGTTTTGAGGCACTGACATTCTTCTTCAACTCCATCTGTTTCCTCTGTTTCCTGAGGTGCTAGAGCCCTGAGTAATACCTTGAACTTTTGTGCTTTTTTTCCCTCTCCAGTCAAATTCTAGGTCTTCAGCCTGGTCTTTGTTGACCTCAGAACATTCTCTGACTGCTGCTTGCATCTAATTGTGGCAACCAGTGGTTTATGCTGTGGGCCAGTTGTTTCACTGGGGATGACTTTGCAATCACTGATTCTACCCCACTGCCCTTTCCTTCCTAGGAGGAAGTCTACCTGAGTTGCATTTTGGCCAGTCTTGTATGTGATCTTGTGACTCTCTCTTTCTGAACTATGAGTTGACTACTATCAAGCCATTTGCCAGACAAAAGTCTAGAATGGCCTCTCCTTCTTTATTCCTGTTACTCCACCCATGAGGACCCAGCAGTCTTCATATCATGTTCTGGCTGTCTCGATATATATATTCAGGTCACCCATTATCAACACCAATTAAGGTTGTCCTGTTTTATCCAGTAGGTCCTGCAACCACTGTCGGAATGCACTCTTTTCTTCACTATCACAACCCTGCTGTGAGACATAGGCTGAGATTATGAATAATGTCCTACATTTAGTTGGAATCTGATTTCCATGAGTCTATCACTAATTCTGATAATGTTGCTCACTGTCTTCTGAAGCTTCTCCCTCATCACTGTTCACACACCACTTCTAGCCTGTCTTTGTCCTGACTAGTAGACTCTGGATACCAAGCAAAGTGGCTTTGCTGCATTGCCCTTCCATCTTGTCTCCTTGATACATAGAATTTCCAGTCTCCTTCTTACCATCATGTCATCCACTTCCAAGCTGCATCCTGTCAGTGAACCTATATTGAGTGTAGCAATTCTTAGTTCATGTTGGGCTGGTTGATTCATTTAATATTCCAGCTTTCGATCAACAAAGCTATTCCAGGTAACCCAAACTGGGCAACAGGACACCATCCAGCCAGTAGCTGAATGACCCAGGGCTGCTGGGCTTTATGGCAGTGCACACACTATCAAATAGGAGTATATACACCCCTACACTCTGACCCTGTGTAGGTCAGAGTAGGCCAGGTCTTCAACCCACTTATCCCTGGCAAAAGTCCATGCCCATTTGGTGACATTAGTCAATCATATTTTTACACTGGTGTGTGGCTAGCTATGTCACAGTGCACAATCTGTGATCTGTGTTCTCCTATCTTGAGGATCATTGTAGATGCCCAAAGCTGTTAGTCTATACAACTCTTCCCCTTATAGGGCAGCATCTAAAGTCTGGGCTGCTGCCCACAGTTCTGTTCTTTGGTGTGTTTGAGATGGAAAAACTCAACATGTGTTTTGAAGATGGACAGGAAGCCTACAGAGGCACAGGGAGACCATGCAAACTCCATACAGGCATTGGCTGGAGGTCAGTATCAAACCTTGTGCATGGGAGGCAAAAACCTTAACCATTTTGCCAACTGATCCTATTTAAAAGATAGACACATTTTGACTGATAACAATAATAATATAACATCTCCCCTTCTTTTTCTTTGAAGAGAAGCACACTGCAAGAAAACCCACTACAGTCTTTGCTATTCTTCTTAATAATAGAAACAATGACAGGCCCAGTCCACTGGCATAGTGGGATAAAGCCCTTACTATGACCCACGTAATTTAGGTTTGATTAGCATCTCAGGAGTCTGTTGAATCTAGTGTGGGGAAGAGGGTGTGCCGTTCTTTGGATGGAGAGGGTGGACCAAGGCTGTCCCTTGAAAGAGAGTTGGGGATACAGGATGTCTTTTGTACAGGCATTTGACCAACAGTCTATCTTCATCACAAGTAGATGGCAATATGCAGTCACATGGGAAGGTGTGGTGATTCCAGTGTAATCTAGATCACACATCTCCCTCTCAGGGAAGGGATTACAGCTTATAACATATGTCATCATTGTAAGAATGCTGAGGAGGTCAAACTACCACCATGGCTGCAAGGATGACAAACTCTCCAGGTGGCTGTGTCACCTCCATGTTGGGGATACCCAGTACGTGAAAATGATTGGGCTGAAATCCATTTGGGGAGGCTTAATGGTCAACAGGCATGGGGTCAAAAAGCATGTGGAAGAAAATAAAGAAAACAATGGTGAGCATGATTCAGAACTCCAAATGTTTAAAGGGTGCAAGTATAAGTACTCTGTATTTAAAGCAAACATTTTGCTGACAATTGCATCATACTCACGTCAGATCCTTCTGAGTCCTATCTTCATATAGAAAAAGTCTTGTAGAAGTTTGTTGTGATGTTATGACTTAATTTCCCCAAAACAGAAATGACACCTGTAAGCAATGAATCTAAGCTATTACAAGAGAAAAATCTTAGCTTACCTAGTCCAATCATCGTGTAAAATGTATAAAATTATTGGGGCCCTGATATAAGATAACCCTAAAAAAGTGGAAATTAACTTTAAAATCAATTGGGAAAAGTTATTCATAAAAGTCAGTAGATGGAGCCATCTACATTTATCATAATAAGGAAAGAACTGGGCAATTGCAATGAGGTATTTATCTAAAATTATTTAGTCTTTTGTCAATTTCATGCTTTTACCCATAACACATAGTTGTAGAAACTTCATACCATAGTATTATCCTTCATATGGAAGAACAAAATTCATTGAATATCACAAAAAGTGTTATGGGCAGACCTGGGAAAGGGAGGATTTGGTCTGATCACTCTGAAACTTTACGTAGTGTATGGAGTGCAGTGATACACAGAAAAAAAATCAATTAAGTGCTACTATAGTGTGAGACCTGATTTTAACAAATGTTATGGCCCCCCTGTTTAACTTGCTAAGGTTGAGTCTTGTGCTAGGCAATCAAATCTGCCACTATTTACCAGCAAACGACAGCGGCAGTTTCTTTCTTCCTGCTGCCTGTGCCAGTAACTGGTCACAGACTTCATTTTATAGAATTAGAAAATTGCTAGAATAACAGGACTTGTGTTTGCCTGCATTTTCTGAAGAATGTGAAGTCTGAAATTCAAATATGTGTCATTATTCAGTGACTTCAAATCTCAGTGATTTGTCAGAAAAAAACAGGCGTTATGATGAACAGACCAAATACATAAGGTAAAAATCTAGACATTCTGTGAAAATCTAGACCCTATCGAGGAATGGAAACTGAATGCAAACATAAGAGACTGCGTTACACTGTCTTTCTGACAGTGTTCATTAAGTGCTTTATGGCTTTGAAAGCCAGCAAAACACTTTACGCTTTTTTTCTGTAACCAGTAGTACATTTATTTTATTTATTTTATATTTGTTGACTGAGATAGTCCGACTGGATTCATGTCAATTTTCAGCAGAGGCCCGAGGAGAAAAGCTCCAAGGTAAGCAGATACAATAAAACAATGAAAACATATTACAACTATGGTATAGACAAAGAATACATAAGCAAACATGAATAGACAAGTTCAACAGGTTAGAGTAAGTTCAACAGTAATCTGATTAATAGATTTTTCATATTCTTGATGAGAGTTAGCCAGGCTTGTTGCAGTGGCAAAGCCAGTTTAGTGCCAGATGTTGTTTGAGTCTAGTTTTAAATTGGCCTAGGGAGGAGGGCAAAGTAATATCAGCTGGAAGTGAGTTCCAGGATCTGCCTGCAGAGTTTGCAAAGAGGGAATCACCGGCTGCATTTTTAATTTTGATTGTCTGAATTAGTAGTCTGTTCGAGGATCGAAGCAGTCATGAATTGTTATAGGGGGTGATAAGATTTTTAAGTGCCGGAGTATTATATGGATTATAAAGGACTTTATTAGCCATAATCAGTAAGTTGTATTGGATTAGACTGGGTAGTTCAAGCCACCCAAGATGGTTAAGACTGATGCATTGGTGTGTCCTAAAAGACAGGCCAGCGGCAAACCTGGCAATGTGATTATAACAGGTTGAGAGTTTAAGTACAGTCTTGTTTAGATTAGAGAGTAGGGGGGGTGCATATAGAAGTGCTGAAAGTAGTTGAGAGCGAGCTATGACAATTTTGGCTGGAGGGGTGAGGAAGGCTTTTATTCTGTAAAGTGACCCTAGTTTTTTATTGATGGTTTTGTTCGATTAGTTTGCATGTAGGTCAAATTTTAGGTTATTATCATTAATGACACCTAATAGTTTTGTAGAGGGGTCGGGGGAGATTAATGTGCCATCATTTGCATTTATGGTAAAGGTAAAAGCAGCAGACCTTTGTGTTGGTGAGAATAACAGCATTTTAGTTTTTTTGGGATTTAGTATCAATCAACATTCAGAGAGCCAGTTTTCTATAGTATTAAAGGTGGACTGGGTAGCAGACCATAAATCTGTAGGAGATGTAGCTGAGCAAATCAGGGTGGAGTCATCAGCATATTGGATACAGCTGACATTTGGGATGACAGTATACAAGTCATTAATAAAGATGGAAAACAGTAGGGGCCCTAGTATGGAGCCTTGTGGTACTCCAAGGGTGTTAGGTAGCAGGTTAGAGAGCTTGTTCTGCCAAAGAACAGCCTGCTGTCTTCCATTGAGGTAGGATTTAAACCATTGAAGGGCTTTAGAATCTAGACAGAAAGTTTGCAGGGTGTGCAGGGTGTGAATCAGAAGTTGGTGGCCAACCATGTCAAATGCCTTGGAAAGATCCAAGAAGAGGGCTGAGGATATGTGATTATTGTTACGGTTATTGTTAATGGTATTGATAAAAGCTAGTAGGGCTGAAGTAGTGCTGTGGTTTTGGATGGAAGCCATGTTGGGTATCTGCCATGAGGTGATTCTGCATTAGTTGTTTGCGTATACATTTTTGCATAATCTTTGCAAGAGGATAAAGTATAGCTATTGGTCTATAATTGGAGAATTCAGTGGAGGAGCCTCCTTTATGTAGTGGGATTACGTAGGATGTTTTCCAAATGGTGGGAATTTTAGCCTCTGCTATGGTACGATTAATTAGTATTGATACTGGGTAGGCAATAGCATCAGCTGATTTTTGAAGGTACTCGGCAGAGAATTGATCAGCAGAGAATCTGGTGGGTTTTAATTTTTTGATCAAGGTACGGATAAGTGACGTGGACACTAGTTGGAAGCTGAGCGAGAGTAGTTTCATAGGGATGGTACTATCAGGGCCAGGGGAGCAAGGAGCTAATTGACTAGCTAGGGCTTGAATTGTCTCAGTAAAGAAATGGTTAAACCTATCTGAAACATCCTCGGGGGGTTTAGCAATGGTAGCAGCGGGGATAGGGGTAGATGTTTTTCCAGGATGAAGTAGATTATTCCGACCTGCCCAGAACTTCTGAGGATTGTTCTGGTTTGCTGTTTGTAAATTACAATAGCATTGTTTTTTGTCTTGTAAAATGGATTTTTTAGTTTCATTCCTAGCTTGCCTGTATTTAACATGATCTTGGGTATCTCTAGTAAAGCACCATAGAGCCCAAAATTTGTTTCTACTTGTAATTTTTAGTCTAGACTCTTTAAAAAGCCATGGTGCAGTTTTTGCTTTTGTTCTCTTTGAACGGGCAGGTGCATGCAAATCAAGGATTTCAAGAAATTTGTTGTTAAAATATGCAACTGCCTCCTCTAAGGGGAGATGTTTTAGAATAGACCCGTTACAGGAGTTAAGTTCCTGTTGGAATTTGGCAGGGTCAGAGTCTTTTTTGTTTCTAACTTTTCTGAGTAAGGGTTGTTGGGGATTAATGGCTTTTTGCTTAACTATATAAGTGAGAAGGTGGTCGCTTAGTTCATCGGGGACGGTACCAGCAGTGTACAGTTGGGGGTTACTATTTATGAGTCCCCAGTTGAGTATGCTTTCTTTTTGGCTGGGTTTACCTAGCCTGGTAGGGGAGGTTATGATTTGTGTAAATGCATGCAGTTTAATATGGTTAGATGGGGATTCTGAGGAACAGGTGCCCCAGTCTATGTTAAAATCTCCATGTAGTAGGGTTTCTTGGGGGTAATGACATGATAGCCAGTGTACGGTATCTACATAGAGCAGATAAAGTTCCGTGCACTACAAAGAATTATGATTGGGTCTCCAATCATAAGCCTTATTTATGCGTTCTCGATAAAGATGTCAAGATTCACCTCTTCAGCTTCACTGACAAGGTGAATTTCTTGGCATCCATGTCTCAAATGCATAATAAGCAGGTTATGATTGGTGACCTGATCATAATCCTCTGTGTTATGGCTGTTAGCATTCAAGCTGCTCTGAAAGAGGCTATGAGGAGTACCTTGCAATCTGCACAATAGCTTTCAGTTTCCAGTCCTCTTTCAGATGGTAATTAATTCACTCTAGTAAGAGAATGCAGTCTGACTGAGGTTGTTTTCTTGTTGTCCCATGTAGCCTTTCTTTACACATTTTTCTCTGCATTCCTTGACTTTATACTTCTCTTTTCCAAAGTGTGTGTGTGTGTGTGTGTGTGTGTGTGTGTGTGTGTGTGTGTGTGTGTGTGTGTGTGTGTGTGCTAAGTTCTAAAAACAAAACATCAGTTTTGACTCCTGGGCTACTGCTGTCATTCTCAATCCAAGTCCTATAGCAACAATTCTAGGAATTTCAAAGACAGACAATTTGTTTGCAACTCATATTCAGATTTGGTGTACTTTGGATGAAAAATACATCCTTACAAACCACTGTTTCACACAAGTTGCCCATTTATAGAGTCTTGTGCCTTGCTTAACCTATACCGGCCTGCTCCAGCCAGAGTGGTTATACTGTTTCACAGTCCCTTCTGTAAGTCAAACACTAAGGTCTCATGATACTGACTGTAAAAACTGAATTTTCACATGCTGATCAAATGATTGTTTTCCTCTACACTGGTTCCATGTACAGAGTAATAAAGCACTGACTGTGACCAGGAAGACCAGCTTCTGATTAGAAATTCAGTACTGGAGGAGTTGGCCGTGGGGGGATAAGTAGCTGTTGTTTGCTCACTCATCTTGGTGAGAGGAATGGCAGCTCAGTCTTCTGCAAGACTCAACAATGGCAGAAACTGTGTGCTGTAGATAGCAGGTGCAGTACAAGCACCAGGATCAAACATCCACCAATTAGTGTTTAGTGCTGCAGACACTGGGCATGCTTGAAAGCCTGCATGCAAAAGGGCCCTGCATTTTGGTACTTCCATGACTACAGTCTGCCTCAGAGAAACAGGGAAGTAAGGCTTCAGAGAAATCCTTAATGGCTGCCTAGATGATTGCCTGGCCCAATGACAAAAGTCACCAAGATAATAGGTTACACTGATGGTCAGCAGGAACTGGCAAGAAAAAGCACAAGGATAACATTTGTTCCACATGTTTTGAGTTAACCCACCCCCTCCATTAAAGCAAATGAATATCAGGTTTCACATAACCGTAATACTGTATGTATAGGTATTGTCATATTTACAGAAACATTTTATAATTAATTCTATTTTATATTGTTTATACTTAAAGAGTCCTAATGGAATGTGGACGGTGTGCATTTTGATGGTTCTTCAGGGATTTTTTTAATAGGAGTATATTCTTCATTAAACTGACAAACAGCTATGTACACTATTCATAAAAAAATGTGTGCAGTGGAATGGGGCTGGCAAACCACAGAACAGAGTACAAAATCCCTTTATGATTCATTTAGGATATATTTTACTTAATTAAGTTGTCTGCCATGTAATGTGGCCTTATTCTTTTTTGCATGGGGATGTTCTGAAGGCTAGCTGTACCATTAGATGTGGTTATGAGTAGCAACTTTGACCAGGGCCCATAGACAAGACTGCCTTCACCTCACCTGCAGCCCAGCCCAGCCATTGCTGTTAGATCCATCCTTTCTCAAAACTCAGGACAAACAAAGTAACTCAGTACCTCCCTAGTGATAAGAGGGATCAGACTGATGTTTCATCATTCCCTCATTCCCCTTTCCATCTCCTTCAGAAGCTGGATCCAGTAATCAAATTGTAGTTGCCTGGATCACAACCAAGATTTTATTCCTTTTGCATCATAGAGCTGAATTGTGATTCATAAATGCTTGCAATCTTACTAAATTTCATAAGCACAGTACTCCATGTACAATAGTTCAAATGCAAATGCCCCCCGATCACAGAAAATCTGCAAATATCACTCTAGATATGGAAAGGTCAGTCCCAAGGGAATAACTTAATAGACTGAGAAACATACTTACAGTTGGGGTAGCAGTTGTCATTGTACTAACCCCCCTTCCTTGTTGTCAGCTTGCATGATATTCATTTGTAGGTTCAGAAATGTCAAAATACACAGTTATTTTAGTCAAATAGGTAACTTTTATTCTGTAATATATGTCAGCTCAACAGAAGTGACATTAACATTTCAGACATCTCAAAAACACTTCTTACAAAACATAGAAATGCAATGTATTATGGGATACATGCACTCAAATGACAATATCAGCCAATAGTCTTAAAGTGACAATGACTACGTTATATATTCAATATATATATATATATATATATATATATATATATATATATATATATGTGTGTGTGTGTGTGTGTGTGTCTGTGTGTATACACAAATGCTATAGCAACTTTATTCCTCTTATCACCACATCTCCCTTCTTACAGAGAAAAATCTTTTTTTTTCTTTTTTTTTTGAAATTAAGACATACAGAGGTTCACAACCACTGCACCATACACTCAGTACTCTGGACTGATCCTTCTAATGCATATTGTTCATAAATATGAGCAATGCAATTATTTATAAACATTTGAAAATATATTACTAGTAAGAAACTGTATGACTACTTATCTGTCTCTGTTACTCTGTCACAACTTCAAAAACAATTTGGTATTATTGCACTCACTCCCGGTCATTTAGATATTACTAAAACTAGAACTGGATGTGGAATTTGAATCTGAAGAAGGAAAACTGTGAGTCAAACTGTTAGAACAAACATTACTTTTCTGCAATCTCTAGACAAAACAGAATCAACAGGATCAGAAATAACAGTCACACCTGAATGCTTTTATTGCACAACAATACACAGTCTACTGAAACTCGAACTTCCACACTTGTCTTGAATATTTGGTTGAGGTAGCTGTTTTGTCAGTACAGAAGGGTTTTATTGCACATACGCCTTGTTATTCTTGGCTCAGACTTGTTTGATCAGCTTTCAGGGGCACAACACATTTAGGCTGACATCATCTGAAATGACTGACCATGTCTTCTATTTCAACTGACTATAGTACCCTTTTCTGTTGACATTCCTTAGGATATAGAACAGTAGTTTTCTGCACAGCAACACCTGCTGTGTCCTGCCCTTTCTCCCCTCTCTAACATCAAATGGACAGATTAGCCTGGTTGAAGGATAGGCACTGGATGTGCAGAATGATGTTGGTCATAAAACCTTTTTTTTTTTTTTGTAATATACAAAGGTTTAGCTTTTTAGTGATTTTATTTGACTGCATAGTACATAATAATTTTAGACTCTAATTTTAACTCTAGCATTAGCATGTCAAGTGAGTTCCTACAGTTTGTTACTGACTATGATTTCACCCATACTATGTCAAGTTCTTACTACCTGCAATTAAATGGTGAAGTTGAGAGACCAGTACAGGCCACCAAAAAGAAACTAAAATAACCAGATCTTCACAGAACTGGCATGGCATATCGAGTTACTCCGCACAGTGCCACAGAAGCAGGTCCTTCACAACTAATGCTTGGAAGACAAATAGGTAGACCATACTTTAATGACTAACTACTTAATGACTAACTACTCCTGATTGGTATATGGATTATTTCCATGTCACAAGAGTTATAGTAGAAGAAGAAGAAAAAGAGTTATAGTCCACAGCAATGAAGTGGCTTTTGCTTTTAAACTCACACAAGTTAGTAACTATATTGTGGCAATAGTGTTAGCATTAATGGCTCTCATCTTTGTATGGTTTATGCATAATGCAGAACTGACATTTTGGCACTAGATTTACAATATATATTATAATATTGGCCACCACACTGACATTTTGGCTCTTTCTTGACAGTTTATGAGGCTCTGATGATCTGTGTGTATTTGATGTAGCATGTCTACTCACTAAGGTGAGGATTCTATAATTCTGTTTTTTTTTTAAAACAAGTTTATTGTTTTAACATATAAGAGAAATATCATAACAATTTTATACAAATAATTAAAAATAGGTATTATTATAATATTCAACAAAACAACTAAAGTATTTACAAAGACATCCACTACAATCAGATCAATTAATTAAACTAAAATACTGTGCTATTGAAATTAGAATTTTTTTAACAAATTTTGTAAATTATCCCATACAATAAAATGTGATGTTTTTCTAGTTGTTCTCATTCTAATTGTGCTTATTTCCATATGACACATTATATTCATAACATTTTTAAATTCATTGAACGAAGGAGGTGTATCTGAAATCCAATTTCTAGTTATTATTTTCCTAGCCACTGCTAGGATAGACCATAACAAGGGAAGCTTAATCTTTTAACACACTGAGGTACAGGTGTGTTGAATAATATAAGAGACTTAGAAATAATGAAATTATCTGTAAAAAGAGCCTGCAAAAATTCATTAACTGACTTCCAGTATTCTTTCAACTTCATACAGTCATAAAACATATGAGCCCAGTCAGCATTAATTTCTACATTACATCTCTTACATAGATTATCTTTATTATTAATTTTATTCATCATCAAAGGTGTATAAAAGATCTATGTAAAAATTTCCATGTATAAAGTCTCCAGACAATGGAAGATGTAGTTCTATAAGCAGATTCCAATATATATTGTTTATCTTGTTGAGTTGGTGGGTCCCCATTAATAGAGGTGAAATAATTCCAGTATGAATCTACATTGTAAAAAGTTTCTTGTCTGATAATTTTATGTATATATGAAAGTTTACCTTTATCAGAAACTTTATGCTGTAAATTTATTATCAAGTAATCAATCAGTTTTGGAATAGATTCTTTAACTGTTATAGACATTAGATCTATTCTATCAATGAGATGTTGTCTAAAGATCTGAACCTCTAACCAGCAAGTTTCTCTTAGATCAAATTCTTGTTTTAAGAAATCTAGATTTTTAACTTTATTATCAGATATCAGCTGATACCAGTACTTTAGATTATTATCTATAGCTAAATGAGCTCCTTCAGAAGTAGATGACATAAGCATACCCTGAGTATAAATTATAGGAATACAATAAAATTCCATTCCCTATACTTAGGGTGCATGAATATAAAGTTACGATAACTAATAATAATATTTAATGGGTAACAGACCATATGTTTAGGTGTAATAGGTGAAGTACAAAATTCCTTTAGCAACCACAACATGGAGTTATTTATAATCATATTTTTATGTGTTAAGGAGATTTTCATGAAGTGCATACTAATTAGCTCCCAATAATCTTTCCATTTTGCGACATATGACCGATCTATTAATAAAGTAATAACTTTTATAATAGAAGAGATAATATATAAATTAAAGTCTGGAAAAGAAATACCCCTTGAGACCAGCTATTAGTATGTTTCTTTAATGCAATCCTAGGTCTATTAGGTGCCCATAAGAAATTTAACATTAGTGTATTCAGTTTCTTGATAGTTATTTTTGTAGGTGAAAGTATTATTGATTGTATTAAGTATAAAATCTTGGGGAATATTATCATTTTAATAATTGTAAGTCTCGCCTCCATAGTAAAAACATATTATTCCAGGTATTAAAAGATTTTGTATATTAAGAAAACAGGTATTATAGTTATTATATATAATAGATTTAATATCTTTAGATAGTATTATACCTAAATAAGTTATCTGACCTGAGTTGGGTACATATTTAGTAAAATCACTAATGAGAGTATTTTTCGTGTATAAATAGGTAGTATTTTAGTTTTTCTTCATTGAATATTAAACCAGAAATACTTTTAAAATTCATCATTTTATCAAATAAAGACTGCATAGAAGAATTAGATCCTGCTGATGTAATTAGAACATCATCTGCAAAAGTTGAATTTTTGATGTTGTATTTTCTTCTATTTCAAAACCCTCTATGTCAGTACTGTTTCTAATCAAATTAGCCCAAGGCTCCATTACTAAAGTGAATAATAGTGGAGAAAGTGGACATCCTTGCTTTGTACCTTTAAGAATGGGTATTTTTGTGAAACATATGTTCCTACCTTAATATAAGCCAGTTCCTTTGTATAAATGCTCAATTAAATTTACAAATGCATCAGAGAAATTTGTGCACTTCAGTAAGGTAAACAGATAGTCCCAACTTACTGAATCAAATGCTGAACCTATATCAAGACTAATAAGTGTTAAATCTTTCTTTTTCCTATTTGCAAAATCAATTAATGTTAAAGTTCTTCTTATATTATCAAAAGTATTTCTATTTACAATGAAGCCCGTCTGATCTATCTCTATAATGCCGGGGATAATTGTCTTCAATCTATCAGCAAAAATACTCATAAACATTTTATAATCAACATTAAGTAATGAGATGGGTCGATATGAAGAACATCTAGTTGGATCTTTATTAGGTTTTAAAATTGGTGAAATAAATGTATATTGCCAAGATGGGGGGGGGTTATTAACTCAGTTTGGGCCAGAATAAAAACCTTATGTATTAATGAATATGTAGTTTTAGAAAGGATTTTATATATCTCTGGTATAATACCATCATTACCCGGTGCTTTGTTTGATTTAAGCTTATTTATTTGTGTAATAACTTCTGTATATGAAATACTCTTGTCCAATAGTTTAATCTGTTGTTTATTAAGCTTTTTATTCATGTTTGTGGTTATAAACTCCTTTATTTTATCTTTAGGTTCCATGTTAATGTTGTTATGGTTAATCTTGTGAAAGTGATTTCTAAATTCATCCAGTATTTCTGGTATACTAGAAACATTCTTCTTTTTCCTTAGAGAAAAGATTTCTTTGATATGGTTTTGTTTATTCAATCTTTTGTTTTATTTTTAAGTCTATGTAAGTATTTGGGGCTTATTGAATAAGACAAAAACTTGTATTTCTCTAAAGTTATTTTAACTTTATGAGTTAAAATTTCTTTGCATTTCTCATTTAGTTTATTTATTTCTTCAATAACTTTCTTGTCCATAATATTTTCTTTATTATTATGTTTATAAGAGTCTAGTTTACTTTGAATATCTAACAATTCCTTATCCCAAGATTTCCTTTTGTTATTATACCATCTGATACTTTGTCCATATAGATATGATTTTAAGGCATCCCAAACATAGACAATGGAGACTTCAGGAGTATTATTTATGTCTAGAAAATGTTGTACTTCTGAAAGTATATATTCTTTATAGTCTTTTAGCTGAATTAAGTATGCTGGTATCCTTTTGATCTGAACATTATGAGTATTTTTATCATGAATTCAAAAACAATTGAGTTATGATCAGATATAGGACATGAAATGATTTTGGAATTAATTAAATCTGTTACCATCTGGTTAGAAATAAAGACCCTATCTATTTTGAATAAGTTTTGTATCTGTTAGAAAAAAGGTGTATGGTAATGATTTTGACTCTATCTGATTATTAATATCATTCAAATGATAAGAATTAGCAAAATCATTTAAATGTTTTGCATTAGATATAATTCTTCTTTTCTTTATAGTGGTAGTATCACTTTCATGTAGTATACAATTAAAATCACCAGCTAAAATAATATCCCCTATAGAGAATGATATGATCTTATCAATATGATGTTTCACTGTATTAATACCAATTCCAGGTATCCAGTATACATTAAATAAAGTGTAAGTCTTCCCATTAATTTGTATTGTAACCATACAAAACATTCCTTTGTCATCCTGATAAGACTTAATGGTTTTAGGAATGGGCATACTTTTATTCCATAAAATAGCCACTCCTCTTTTTCTGAGTGTGCTCTGAACTAACCAATACTGCATACTTATTAGTGGCTAGTTTATCAATATCTTTTTTTCAAGAGATGGGTTTCTTGCAGGAAGACTAGATTGGCCTTGTGTAGATTAATGTATCTTATTAGGCTTGCCCTTTTACACGGATTATTCAATCCATTAATGTTTAAAGAAATTCCTTTTAAAGATGTCATTTGGCATTTTTAAAACTCAAGAATCTTATGATCGAAATAACAAATAACAAGATAAATAATGTTACATCTCCTCTTTTAGGTGTACCTTTAAATATAGCTGTATTTATTAAATCTCTTATGGGATTTTGTATAGGATTCAATTTTGTTTGTAGTGACAATGAGTGTACAAAATATATTGTGGATGTCAAAACTATATACATATAACAATGAACAAGTGAAAATAATGTAAGGATTAAACCTTGCATCCCGCCTGAGTTGAAAACTCCAACTTAGAGCAGTATTTACTACTCAAGTTAACCCCTACCCTAAGCAGCAGTACCTCAGCTACCACCTTATCAATTTAATACTAGTTATATTTAACTGAGGTTAACAGTTTTCAATTCAATTATCTATCAAGACAAAACTACACATTTGGTAAAACAGCATCATATAAACTAAAATAAACTTTTTTTTTTTTTTTTTTTTTTTTTTTAAACTGTTCATACTATTATATAGATCTATGTAATATATAACACTTGAATTCTAATAGCATTCAAATAATCTTAATGTTAGAAATCAAGAGGAGAAAAAATTATGTTCTAACATTCATTTAAATCAAAAACTTTGGCTAATATGATTCAGACATTACATGCATTAAGATGCATCTATTTTCTGTCATGTGAATTCTATCAACAGCTTCCAAAAAAATCTTGAATTGTTTGTATATGAGCATTTACTTAAACTCATTATTGTCAATAGAGTAAACTATTGTATTCATAAAAATTATTATAAATCATATTGCATAGTTATGCAGATTCTCAGAAACACCTGCGTTATTACCTAAAAAAAAAAAAAAAAGCCATCACACACATAAACACAGACACACACACATACATATACACACACACATATACACACACACACATACATATACACATACACATATATACATAGATACACACACACACACACACACACACACACACACACACACATATATATATATATATCTGATCTCACTGAGTTGTGTGTTAGTAGAGCACTATCCTACTTGCTGTCCCTAGAATAAATCTGTCTGCTTTATACAAAATAATGCACAGCAAACACATATTAGTAACCAGATTTTACAATCATGCTAACCTACTGCTTTAAAATATATCACATGACATTTCTTCCAGAATAGAGTTATAAGATTATTTATGCTTGCCAATCAGATGAATTAAATGAGTTATAGTAAAGTATATGTTTGGGACACAAGTTTTTAACACAGATTATTATGCTACTGTTAAGTAGATTTTCAAAAACATTTAAATAAATGTTTCATTTTCTATGCCTTCTAAAATAAGATATTTACTTGCTACAAGAAACTACATCATCCAAACTCATCATAACTGACATATTTTAGGAATAGAGTATTTTTCCTGAATCTGTGGTGTGTCAGTGTGATAACCTTGTCAATGTTTATACTAACTGCTTTCAGTTTCTCTGTGAAAATTCTGTGAGTGAAGCTTGTGAGGAAACTCATGGTCACTATGCATGAGACAGCCCACATCCCAGATTGTCTCCCTTAACATTTTGGCGGGAAACTTATTAAAACTTGTGGCAAACATTCATTTTGTCAATAGAGTAAAATATTATATTCATAGAAATTATTATAAATCATATTGGATAGTTATGCAGATTCTCAGAAAAAAAAAGCCATCACACTCACACACACACACATACACACACACACACACACACACACACACATACACACACACACACACACACACACATATATATATATATATATATATATATATATATATATATCTGATCTCACTGAGTTGTGTGTTAGTAGAGCACTATCCTACTTGCTGTCCCTAGAATAAATCTGTCTGCTTTATACAAAATAATGCACAGCAAACACATATTGGTAACCAGATTTTACAATCATGCTAACCTACTGCTTTAAAATATATCACATGACATTTCTTCCAGAATAGCGTTATAAGATTATTTATGTTTGTCAATCAGACGAATTAAATGAGTTATAGTAAAGTATATGTTTGGAACACAAATTTTTAACACAGATTATTATGCTGCTGTTAAGTAGATTTTCAAAAACATTTAAATAAATGTTTCATTTTTTATGCCTTCTAAAATAAGACATTTACTTACTACAAGAAACTACATCATTTAAACTCATTATAACTGACATATTTTATGAACAGAGTATTTTTCCTGAATCTGTGGTGTGTCAGTGTGATAACCTTGTCAATGTTTATACTAACTGCTTTCAGTTTCTCTGTGAGAATTCTGTGATTTGAAGATTCTGAGGTAACTCAAGGACATTGTGCATAAGACAGCCCACATCCCAGATTGTCTCTCTTAACATTTTGGCGGGAAACATATTAAAAACTAGTGACAGACATTCATTTAGCAGTGTAAATGCATCTAAACATGACAGAACCTCCACAATGTATTCCACAGATCATCACAGCCTCTATGCAAGTGAAATTAAACTCAAAATTACCAACAAGCAATAAAACTCAGCATTCTTCTCCCAACTCAATTTTCATACAAATCCTATTATTCACTGTGCCCACACAGTCTAAAGCATTTCTATATATTAATAAAGAAAAGAAAAAGAGAGTAGAAAATAAAAGGGAGTGAGGCAGAAATAAAAAAATGTAAGAGAAAGCTGTAAGAAGTATATACAATGGAATGTTACTTACTGTTTATATTAATAGAGTTAAAAATAAAACATATTATTTACTCTTATTTAGTTCTGATTATTATTAGTTAAAGCATGACAGATTATTTACAAACAAGCATAAGCAGTATAATCAAGAAAGTATAATTAGAAATAGCATTTGAAGAACTTATAAACTTTTACAAGAAATAAATATGTTATTATTCTATTAATGATATTTTCATTACTGTTCTCTCCCTGCCCTCCCCCACCCTTTACCCACTACATAATCTAAATAGAATGTCATTGTTTAAACAAAGAAAATAATAAAAGAAGAAGGGAAAAAAAAGGTAAAGATAAAAAAATGTATCAAATTACTAACCTTACTTTTTTCAGAAAGAAAAACAAATCGAGTCACAGCCTGCCATTAAATCCTCAGGCATTTTGACTGGTTATGAAACAAAACATTTCTTTGCACATAGAGAATAACTTTGATTAAATCTTTTCCAAAATATTTGTGGCTTTCTGGAAATGCAGGAACTATATTCAAAAAGATTAATAATGAACTAAAATGAGAGAGAAAAAAAACATATAACAAATCATTTGTTTTTTAGTCTCTTCTTCTTCTCTGAAGTCTTCCAGGAAGCTTCAGTTGCCAATCTCTTTAATGAAGAACTAGCCCATTCCATTTCTTCTATTTTATCCAAAATCCTTTTTCTTTGACAAACAGTAAAGCAGAGTCTAAATCATCGAAGACCTTAGGACCATCAGGAAGGAAGATTTTAAGCTTGGCAGGAAACAGAAGGTATGTTTTAAACTGTGCTAAAATAAGCTCCCTTATTAGTGGCAGAAAAACTTTTCTTTTAGCAATTACCATGGAAGAATAGTCATTGTCAAAACGCACAGTTGTCTCATTAAACTTAACAGGAGCTTTAGCCCAAGCAGATTTAAGAACCATCTCTTTATCAAAGATGATAGAAATCTAACTATAACTGATCTAGGATAGTTTTTGTTAGAGTTAGTATTAGCTATAGATCTATGTGCTCTTCGATACCAAAAGAGAATGCTTCTGGTAAATCTAAAGTTTTAGGGAGCCATGTTGTTAAAAAAGAAGTAATATTGTTACCTTCAATATTTTCTGGCAGTCCAAAAATCCTAATGTTATTGCGCCTAGATCTATTTTCCAGGTCATCCAGCTTTGTTTGTAAATGTGTATTTTGTTTCAGCAGAAACTCAATGTTGATTTCCTGTTCTTGTATTTTATTTTCCATGTCATTCACAGCTTCTTCTATGCCTGTCATCTGGATCTTCTGTTGTTGCAGGTCCATATGTAACAAGTCTATTTGTTTTGTAGTTTTGTCTATGAAAGTGTCTATTTTAGTATCCATTTTATCCATCTTAGCAGTAAGTTGCTGGACTATAATTATCAGAGACTGAAGTTCTTTCTTGATGCTGGAGTCTTGAGAATTTGTCTTACTGGAACTCATTTCAGACTGATAAACTGACAGGAAAATTTCCAAAGTAATTTCTGACAGGAATATTATTAAGATTTCCTTTCTTTTTTAGATATAGTTCAAGAACTATATAAAACAAACATATTTAGAAAGAAAATTACTTCAAGAATTATTTTTTTAAGTAATTAATTCCTGTCAATGTAATGAAATTGGTGGAGCTGAAGAAATCTGCTGCTATCCTGTGTTCATCCTTGGCCACGCCCCTATAATTCTGTTTTGATAGAACAAGTCATTATACCCTGATATCTGTGCACTGACTGTATAGCACTTACACATTAGCTGTTTGGTTTGTGTCCACCATTCTGGCCATCCATTTCATATATGTTGGATAACAGGTTGTAACTCTCGATCATTTTCCTTAAGCTTATCTAGGCTTGTAATAGTCAATGGCCTGGTCATCACTATACTTTAAACAAAGGTGGTAGTGTCTTCTTCAGTATCAGATAATGATAGATCACCTATAGGTTTTGTAGACAGCACATCTGAATTGAACCTTCATAATCTTATTAAAAGTCTTTGGCACCTTGTTGGCACTCTGTCTAAATCTTAGGATTTGATTAGTGGAACCAACGGGGTTAGATTTAGCTTTGCTTTGCCCCTCCATGCGCCACCTTACTCGTGTGTGCTAACCCAATCTCTGCCTCAAATCCCAACCCTACACCTTACCTTACTAAAACTCTTTCTTAACAGAACCACTAAATAAGTCACACACACACACACACACACACACACACACACACACACACACACACACACACACACACACACACACACACATACACACACACACACACACACACACATACAAACGCACACACAAAATGTATCTCCTTCCCTAGCCCTTACTTTAACCCTAATCAGTGACACTCACACACATACACCCTCACCCCAATGCCAAAATGTTCAGCATATCCAAAGGTTTTGGCATCACCATCCTTTCCTACTTAACACAATGGCATGCACATCTAATTAGTAATAGCAATATTTAATGCTGCTCCTTTCATTCAGTCCTACACTCAACTATGAGTGCATTTGATGACTTCTGACAATATAAATATTTGTCAATAACCTGTTCGTTCAACATTGAGCATGGTAGCATCATACATATCCAGCTTTCTGTTCAATAGATACATTTAAAGCATTCCACACCAGAAAGATGTGTGAACTTTATTTATCCTGCTTAAAATATTTAAATTTCCAGAAATCATATAAGACATTATTTTGCTTTATTTGCTTTCAATCTGCATTATTTAAAGATTTAATGGCTATAACTGGCTGACCAAATCACAAGGTAAATGAGTTTGCCAGAGCTCTCTACTCTGTTCTGTTCTTTTCATACTTCCTTTAAAGTGAGTCTTCACAGCTATTTACAATTCTACAAATATTTCTTTAATTTCAATAAAAAAGTGATTATCATTTTTAGTTAATACAGATAAACACTTGCTAACAATTTCTAGTGTTTCTCATTTCCTTTTTAATATTTCCAAGCTTGCTAAGAAAATTCACTGTATTACAGGATATATTATAAAGTCAAACAAGACAACCATTGTAATGCTAATACTTGAACACCTGAATTGTACAAGTTATAGGTCACTATGCTAAATATTTAGGGTGAGAATACATCTTTAGTCTGGCATAGTCTATAGATATCCAAGCACTGTAGACTTTTGAAAAAAAATATAAGAATGGGATTAAATTTATCTGTAAGGCAGGATTCTTTTTTTTTTTCTCAAGAATAAATTGGTTTTCAGCTGGATTTTTCTTATTAAAAACTTTCTTCCTCCAAATTACATTTGTTATTCAAAAATAAGAAGGACTTGGAGGGAGTTTATGTTGGGGAAAAGCTGTACACATACACCTTGGTGGACTTTAATAGCTCGCCCTTCTAAGGGGACCCCGAAATGTACATGTTATTACGAATTTACATAAATTACCATGATTACTGCATAGTACAATCACATGCACCACTAAAATTATTTAAATTCACATGTTATGAGATTATGTGAACAAACGTTGCTGGTAATCTATTTATTTCAATCTCATTAATATCATTTAAAAATAATTTATCTAGTTTATCCAACATTCTTTTTTTTTTCTTGGCATAAATTACTTTGGTCCTGATGATTACGTTTTCAATAAAGACTCCCATAAAGATAGAGTAACTCAAAAAAGTATAATCTGTAGAGTTTACTGGATTCCTGAAAAAGAAAGGATTATCTCTAAACACTCAAAAAATAATATTGGCATTGGTGTGTCATGAAGGGCTCCTGTTTCCATATGTGATAGCAATGTCTCAAACTTAAAATATGGTGGCAAAAGACGTGATATTTTTCTCTCACAAAAGTAAGGATTTTTATTGTACTTGATTACTAAATTCTATGCAAAAATGATTATCATTACGGAAATATAAAGAAATTGTTCTTTATTGCTTTTATTGCTTCTGTTGCTGCTAAATGTATTATGAATAGTGAAATCAATTGATATCTATGGAGTCAACTTTCACATTATTTCATGGGTGTCTGTATTTGTAGAAACTTAACAATTTGACCATTTTGGGGGGGTAATTATGCAGCAAGATGGTAGGGACAAGAGGACACAATTGTACAATTTAAGGAAATATAAGGTAATGTGATCACTTTTTGCCACTTCTTGCATGTATTTTGATATACGTAGGCTAATAAAAATACATTATTCCTTATAATTTTCACATTTCTGAAATAATTATGGAACAAGATGGTGGGGGTGGGCAAAACTATATGCTTCCATTAAAATATTACATGAAGGTTGATATAGATTAGTAGGAAATGTATGCTTTCCTACAACTTGCATATTATTGGAGTAATTATATATTAGCTGGAAGAGGAGGGCAGAAACATATGTTTTTAATAAAAAAATAAAAAGACTGTGTAAGGTAATATTTAAGCAGGTTTTGGCACTTATTGCATGGATTTTGATATAGGTTAATTGAAACATATGCTTTTGTATAACTTGCACACTAAAGATGGGGATGGAATAAACTGACAGGAGAGCAGCAAAACTGGAATCATTTTTTGATAAGAATGAAGCCGTAGAAATTTGAACTGACTGCCTGCAAGCTTGGAGGGTAAGAAGGTAAAGCAACAAAGGAAATGTTAACAGTGCAAGACATGGTTGTAGTTAATAGGAAGCATTGTCTGAAAAACAGATTTTTTCCTGTTGTGTTATCAATTAAGAGGGAACAGGAAGAGTCTGTAAAATCACCTAATACAGGAAGGGAAGGTGACTGGGGTGGCCATTGTGTAGAATCAGCGACTCTCCCACACACAGTCTGGAGACATCAACCCAGACCGAGTAATTTTTACATTTTTTTAGTGGACTTTGAAAATCTGGATTATACAATAACTTAGCCAGGCAAATACATTTATTGGATAGAGTCTGTGAATTGCTACATTTGGAACTTTATATGATGGTGGTATCTATGCCTACATGTGTGGGGTCAGTTTACAAAACATTTGCACAACAGCTTCCACTATAAGTGAACAAATAGCAATTCACAAATGTCAGAAATCCCCAACTCACCCCCCCCCCCAAAAAAAAGCCCTCTAAAATGCTACTTTCATTGTTTTTTGCAGGAAAGGCAAGCCACCTCTGCATCCCTGCTGTAGCGGTCTGTGCCTCCCAACTACCCTAAATAAAATAATCAACTCCATGGTTGCACTGTAAGGGTAAAGGGGCAAACACTGTGAAATGGCACTTAGTGCATGCAATGTTTTTCAGTAGAGATGTCAGCACTGTCAGGGAATCGAGTCTCAGGGAGTTGGCACTCAGGGAATTAATTTCCTTTTATTAACCAGTAGTTCATTCCATAGAACATATGTTCTTACACAGTTACTAGTACCATCACTGGGTACTTGGAACCCTAGAAAGGTGATATTCTGAGTATAGCTGCAGTACAACATCACTCTTAGTAATCTCATTGCACCAGGGCCAGAGGCAATAAGCTATGCGACCTTATCATGCAATACAGGCTACTATAGTATTAGAAACCTGCAAGGCACACATTTGTTTAGTTAGTTAGCTAGATAGTTCATTAGTTAGTTTGTATTTCAATTTGTTAACTGAGGTAGAGCACTGATCCAAGTTGATTTATTGCAAGATCAGCCCAGGAGCAAGTACTCAAACAGTTCAAATACAAATATTACTGAGCAAACAGAAAAAATACAGTGGTATATATCGAATTATACAATGTATAGCACTAGAGCTGCTATACAATAGTAGCATCTTGATACATTTACATCCTTAAATAGAACTAATTACAGTAGAGTGACTTTAGAGTTAAATATAGTTTATTAGTATTTAGAATATTCTATTAGCCACCAAAGAGAAAAAAGGGATGACGTGGTGGTCTTATTTACATATATATTCTTCTTAGCTTGTAGCAGTCTTGGCAAGAACTATATTGCCTACGTGGAGTAGGCAGTTAATGATAGCTAGGTCCCATCTGAGATTATTTATGAATAAGGAAAATGGGAAAGACCTAAAGCTAACACTTGGGGAACTCCTTTATGGCAAGTATCACTATTTGTTAATGTGGAGTTATATATTACTGTAAATATTCTGTTTTTTTTTTAGATATAAAAATACCAACACAGCCTCCTGTCTCAGAAGCGAAATATTAAGCACCAGCACGACACCAATAGGTTCCAAAATACAAAAGGTTTAATCCAATAGTTTGAACAGTTGAGCGCTTTCATCCACTAGAGACTTCATCAGAACACATGGTAAAAACTGTTACTTCATTAAATACATTCAAATTCATCACATGTCACTCATTCATTAGTAGTTTAAAGTGCTAGTGCTAAAAAAACAACAAATGCCTTCCATTGTTACATTCAATGATAAAAACTACTGTCACTATTTAGTAACAACCATTGAGGTCAGCCCTTGAATATGGAAAACTCCAAAACAAATTATAATTCATTTAAAATACATTTAAAATACATTTGATATGCATCAAAAAATAAATAGACAGTGCAGCCCTTACCTACAATTGTCTAAAATGGGTTTGATGGAAACGTGCTCATTAATACCAGGATATATGGAAGCATTTAATTTGACCTGCCACCTAACTTCCTTGTCACTCACCATTTTCTTGATGTCCCCACCCCTTGCATTAGGTCTAACAACCTCCAAAATCCCAAATGTAAAATTGGAACAATCCTTGCTGAATTTGATATGTTTCCATAAAGCGTTATTCTCATCCTGTTTTTTAATGCTATATTGATGGTCGTAAATCCTATTACGTAGGCACCTGATAGTTTTTCCTACATAAAAACAGGAGCAATGAGTGCAGACAGCCAAATAAATCAAATTTTTGGACCTACAGTTCCCCTTTTGAAAATTTATTTTGGATTTATTATAGTTCTGTAGGGTTACTTCTTGTACTCCAGTTATGTATTGGCATTGTTGACAGGTGCCACATTTAGTTGTGCCCCTACTTTTGCTCCCCCATCCATCTTGGTGTATTTCTTCTCTAATAAAAACTTCATATTGGGCCCATTCCTGTGTACAAACTGTGGCTCATTCCCCACAATATCCCATATCCTTTTGTCTGCTTTAAATACATTCCAATTTCTCAGAATAATATTTTTTATATATTTACTGTGAGGTCCATATTGTAGTATACAGGCTTTCCCATATTTATTCACCATGTCAGTACCACTACTTGTTGTATTCTTCTGTACTGCACCAGTTGCACACCCCCCACCCAGGAGGGGTTTGAACCTAATGCCCCATTGTTGCCGAACATAGGTCCTAAGATCATCGATCATACCAATAGGATATCCCCTTTCAGCAAAAAATGAACCTATTATCCCAAGTTCCATATCCAAATCCCTTATGTCAGAAGTCATCCTTGCTGCTCTAATAAACTGCCCTTTTACTATATTCCTTTTCTGGGCCCAAGGATGACTACTGTTGAAATGTAAATAGGAATTGCTGAAGGTAGGTTTCCTGAAGATATTAGACTTAAATTTCCCATCCTGTAGTGTAATCAACACGTCAATATATATATTAGGAAACTCAATTTAGGTGTAAAGTTTGATGGCTCCAAGTGTGTAAATGACAAAGAATTTAAAATAAAAAGTTCTTACACCCCCCCCATTGAACTCCCTACTTGATACCTATGAGAAACTAGTGGTTGGTGACATATATAGGTTTATCAAACGCAATGGATCTAAAAATAATAACTTTGAACACAATATTTCCAAGGATGAGCACAAAGTGTTAAAAAGTTTGCAAGGGAATTCTAACATCCGGATTATGAAACCGGACAAGGGGGGTGGGGTGGTGTTATACCCCTCCCAAGAATATACCAACAAGATTAACAGTATATTACTTAATTCAGGAAAATATGAGGCTTCCTCGTTAAACAAAGTGAATAGAGGATATTGTAAAGTGGATTCGTTGCTGAATGATCTCCTATTAGAAGGGAGTATTGATCTTGATTTGGTTCGGTTTTTGAAAGTGGAACAGCCTATTATAGGTACCATTGTGGGTATACCTAAGGTCCACAAGGACCCTTTTGATCCGCCTTTCAGACCAATAATATCAGGGAGTTTTTCCAAAACATTTCCCTTTGGGAAAGTTGTTGACAAATGGTTAAAATCGAGCCTGGGAAGAATTACCCATTTAGTCTTTGATTCCTGGGACTTTTTGGGTAGATTGGTACCACACATATCTGAGGGAGCTGAATGGATGGTTACCATTGATGTAATTGACCTCTTTTCTAGCATACCCCATGAGGAAGGGATGAGAAGGTTTCAGGAGAGTATACAGGAGCTAGGACAGGTGTCCTGGGATAGGACACTATTAATAATGGATTTTATGGAGGTAGTACTCACCCATAATTACATATATTATGAGGGAGAATACTACAGACAATCTAAAGGGGTAGCGATGGGGGCAGCTTGTGCCCCCATATATGCAAACCTTGTACTGTTCAATTGGGAAAAAGAATACATCTTTGGTTCCCAGTGGATGGATCATATAGCTTGTTACTATCGCTTTTTAGACGACATCTTTCTTGTTTGGAAGGGAAGTAGGGGGGAGTTAGACCATTTCTTTAGTTATATCAATTCATGTAGTGAGTATTTGAAATTTACTATCAACATGGACAAAAATACTATATCCTATCTTGACGTGTTGATTACACTACAGGATGGGAAATTTAAGTCTAATATCTTCAGGAAACCTACCTTCAGCAATTCCTATTTACATTTCAACAGTAGTCATCCTTGGGCCCAGAAAAGGAATATAGTAAAAGGGCAGTTTATTAGAGCAGCAAGGATGACTTCTGACATAAGGGATTTGGATATGGAACTTGGGATAATAGGTTCATTTTTTGCTGAAAGGGGATATCCTATTGGTATGATCGATGATCTTAGGACCTATGTTCGGCAACAATGGGGCATTAGGTTCAAACCCCTCCTGGGTGGGGGGTGTGCAACTGGTGCAGTACAGAAGAATACAACAAGTAGTGGTACTGACATGGTGAATAAATATGGGAAAGCCTGTATACTACAATATGGACCTCACAGTAAATATATAAAAAATATTATTCTGAGAAATTGGAATGTATTTAAAGCAGACAAAAGGATATGGGATATTGTGGGGAATGAGCCACAGTTTGTACACAGGAATGGGCCCAATATGAAGTTTTTATTAGAGAAGAAATACACCAAGATGGACGGGGGAGCAAAAGTAGGGGCACAACTAAATGTGGCACCTGTCAACAATGCCAATACCTAACTGGAGTACAAGAAGTAACCCTACAGAACTATAATAAATCCAAAATAAATTTTCAAAAGGGGAACTGTAGGTCCAAAAATTTGATTTATTTGGCTGTCTGCACTCATTGCTCCTGTTTTTACATAGGAAAAACTATCAGGTGCCTACGTAATAGGATTTACGACCATCAATATAGCATTAAAAAACAGGATGAGAATAACGCTTTATGGAAACATATCAAATTCAGCAAGGATTGTTCCAATTTTACATTTGGGATTTTGGAGGTTGTTAGACCTAATGCAAGGGATGGGGACATCAAGAAAATGGTGAGTGACAAGGAAGTTAGGTGGCAGGTCAAATTAAATGCTTCCATATATCCTGGTATTAATGAGCACGTTTCCATCAAACCCATTTTAGACAATTGTAGGTAAGGGCTGCACTGTCTAGTTATTTTTTGATGCATATCAAATGTATTTTAAATGTATTTTAAATGAATTATAATTTGTTTTGGAGTTTTCCATATTCAAGGGCTGACCTCAATGGTTGTTACTAAATAGTGACAGTAGTTTTTATCATTGAATGTAACAATGGAAGGCATTTGTTGTTTTTTTAGCACTAGCACTTTAAACTACTAATGAATGAGTGACGTGATGAATTTGAATGTATTTAATGAAGTAACAGTTTTTACCATGTGTTCTGATGAAGTCTCTAGTGGATGAAAGCGCTCAACTGTTCAAACTATTGGATTAAACCTTTTGTATTTTGGAACCTATTGGTGTCGTGCTGGTGCTTAATATTTCGCTTCTGAGACAGGAGGCTGTGCTGGTATTTTTATTTGGTGGACTGTTCTCAGTTTTTATTTATTTTTTTTAGATATATTGAAAACCTCGAACATGCCTCGTGAAAATCTGCAATGTTTACATTTTTGTATTAAGGTTATATGGTCAACACACTTAAAGGGTCTTTTTAGGTCTATAAATAGCCCCTGCTAGTTTCCCATTTTCTATATTTGCATGTAATTAAGTAGTAAGAGAGGTGATGACCGTTATGATCCTATACTTAGGTCTTAATCCATGTTTTTTGTCATAAAAGGTATACTTAAGGAGGCATTGTAGCTTCTGGTCATAGATAAGCTTTTCAACATCTTTCCTAAAATGTGTACATTTGCTATAAGGTAGAAGTCTTCAACAGTTTTGGATGATGCGGCCTTGCCAAACAAGAGAATAACTGTATGCTTAAAAATTTGGGGTATCATTTTTGTTGTAAGGGACAGGTTAAAAAATGTAGGCTATTAGGCTAATGAGTATTTATTGACCCATTTGGAGCACTGAGAGTGGCAGTGTGGGAGCTTTCATCATATTGTATGTGTAGCTTATTAAGGTGGTCAGTGATTTGTTTGCTTGTGACTGCTTTAACATAGAATGAGCAATAGCTGAGTTTTTGATACTAGAGGACAAACAGGATTCACAAACCATACATTCTACTCTGAACTCATAAATACAGTCTATGGACAGTTTTTTAATCAGTATTAAGATACTATGGTTTTATTTCATATTATGTTTTTTGGGAGGAGGGGTCTCTTTACCCCATGTAGGAGGGTCTGCCACTACATCTCCCACCTTATTATAGCTATCTTTAAGGCTGCTGCACCTTGAAAGAATGGAGTTTTCCTCTTTGCTACAACCCGTGTCAACAAAAGTACAGTTTGGTGAGTTGTATGTTATCATACACTCTGCTAACACTCAAATATCTAACTGCAAGTACTGTGTTTCACAAAATGCATTTATTATGTACCATTCTTTGTTTAAGTCTCAGAAGGGTCATCTGCTACATTTTTGTGAATGTCTAGGTATGTGTAATGATGAATGTTCTACATATTGCATATGTTCTTTCAATAGGGGTAATCTTTCATATTTGTACTGCCCTGTCTCTACTAGCAATTTTTTTCCACAGGTCTCAGTTCTAATATTATTCTAACATAGTTCATAGGTGTGTTCTAGGCTAACAACTACAGGGGCTTTTTTAAGCTTAGCCATGCATCCCAAATCTCTGACAAGTTCTGATATGTTAGCAGGGGCTTGGGAGATGAAACATTTACAACCAGGGGCATGGGAGATGACCCATTTACAAATTGCCTGTGTCCATTACAGACATACACACCAAGCCAGGGATGAATATTCTGTTCCCTATCCAATTGTCCAAGTTACACTTGAATTGGGTTAGGGAGGAAACTTTGTTTTACATGGATGGGGAGCCTGTTCCAGAGAAGGGTAGTCTCATTCACAGGTAAGGTTTAAGTCTTTAGAATGGATAATCCTGGTGCTGTTTGTTTTGCAGATATGCATGAGGTCCATCAGGATGGGATCTGACAATAGCTGACATACAGGGGAGTGCAAACCCAGAGCCCCCCACTCACCCCCCCATGCAGCCCCCCCCCCCCACGGAGCCATTTCAGTGTCCCATTACTTGGCTATTTCTCCCCAGTTGCTATACAAACTGTTCAAAATTCTACGTGCATACTGTTTTATGCCTTACTTCTACGATGGTTTCACAGATATTTCGATTTAATTTACAAATTTTATTTCAAATTTTATAGCACAAACACTGACAGACATTTGCTAAATGAAGTAATAGTCTTACAATGAAAACAGACTTGGCATTAAAACTTCTCTACCTTTGAAAGTCACATTAACTGAAAAAGCATTGAAACCCACATTCAAAGAAAATGTATCTGGCCATTGGCAGGTTAAGTTTATCTTTGGGCTGTTTTGAAATCATTGGCCTCTTGCACACATTTTACTACCATGCAAAAGTTTTTAATACAGTCAGGAAGGTGAATCAATTCTAATATATAATAATTTAATTATATCCCTTGTATAATATAGCACCACTTGATAGAGTGTATTTTAAATTTATAATTCTGAACAATTTGCTAGTAAGCAATGAAATAAAACATATGAACCAATAATGACAAACTGCCCAATTTCATTTCAAATATAAAAGGCCACTCAAACATCTATCATTACTATCCACCAATATCAGTTAATATGCACAATATTTGTAGAAGTAAAAGTCATCTGAATAATTCCACATTAAAGAGATCTGAAACTAATGACCAGGTTGTAGCTAGAAGACAACTTTATATTTCAGTGGTTCATCTACAACTTCGGTGCCTTCTGCCCTTGAAGAATAAATTGTCTATGTTACATTAAAAAATGGTTGTAGTTGTGTCTTTCGGCTTTTCCCAGTTAGGGGTCACCACAGCGGAACTCTGGTCCGCTAATGATTGGCAGTACATTTTTACGTGCCGAGTTGCCAGCCCTGATGCACAACCTTCAACGAAGGTTTGCCCATTCACGCATGTCTCCACACAGAAGACGCTTTAGCTGAGAATCAAACAGGACAACGTCTTACTGTGAGGCGACAATGCTACCGCAGCACCACCACCGCAGTCGGTAAGGTGCTATATTCCAATAGGGAATGGGTGGCAAGCTGAAAAACAAGACCTGATGTTGTTAATCTTCATTCATTCATCACTGATGGGATGTCGGTTCCATCCTTGGAACCAAGTCAGCCTTAAACCAAGCTTGCACCAGCCAAAAACTCTTGAGCTAAGCTTTTACCCATAATACCCCTCTCCCTGTTACCTCAGATCTCGTTTGCTGAGTAGCTGTAAAGCCACTTTCAAGCCAGCTCTCAGTAAGTCAAACATTTTTGATTATTTTATAGAGTTTGATAGGAGTTTTCTTGTACTTTTCCTGATTTTTGTTTATCTTTGTCTGTCAACTAGCCTTTACCCTTCCTGTTGATGCCTTTTCTTAATTACCTTTCTGTAACCTCAGTGCCATTGGTGATATGGCCTTTCTCCCTACCTTGTGGTAATTCTTATATACCATTGCTAGTATCTATTTCTCCTTTCCTTAAAAAAAAAAAAAAAACTATATATATATATATATATATATATATATATATATATATATATATATATAAAATCTCCCTTCTAGCCTCCTCTTTGGTTGTTTATTGTGTGTGCATCGAAGACATCTGAAAAGAAAGGTACATCAGGCTTTAAGCAATGCCTGAAATGCAGTAAGAAAATGCCAAACAGTGATACTCATGAAGACTGTGTGTATTGTTTCGGGGTGCCCCATCTCTCAGTGCAACCTCCATGTTCTACTTGTAAAGAATTTAGTGCCTGGACTCTGAATGAACGAAAAAACAACCTGATTCTGAAGGGCCTCCTTAAGACACCCTTTTCAGAGGCTCTTTCTGCATCGGAGGGCTCTCCCCCTCCTAAGAAAGAAAAGAAAAGACCACATTCTGTACCTTCTTCACCTTCTACTGATTTGGACAAGCCACCTAAATAGAAAATGCCTAAACTGTCATTGGAGCTAAAGCCAGTCTCTATGACACCGACCTCAGTTCCGTCAAGTGTCTTTATGTTGTCGGCGCCTGTTTCAGCACCAATAATGTCTACGATACCATCTATAACTAAATTACAAATTGGCTCACTCTCTTCGGTACCAAATGCCACAGCACTGAGCTTGCCTTCAGTACCCAAGACTATGGCCCCACTTTTGGTTGAGTCTCCAGTAACTACCTCCACACCCATTTTGGTACTGAGTGCTGTTTTGGCACTGAGTCTGTCTATGGTACCCATGATTGCAATAGATGCGCCATTACGCCCTGTCTCCGATCTCCAGACAGCACTGCTGTTGGACACCACAATATGGACCCAATACTCCCAGACAGTGAACCCTTTTCTGGGACAGATATATAGTCCTTTCCTTGAGAGGCCAGAATCCCCATCGAGGATATCCACTAGACCCACCAAGAGCCTTTCTGAACTTGATGTGGTGTGCCTTGCGGACCAACTGCTAACAGCCAGGGGGGATTCCTACACTGTCTAAGACCCATCCACCCTTCAGGCTTGGGAGTGTTTCTCCACGGACTCCTTCTTACTTTCCTCCTTCGACCTCCTTGCAGGTTTCAAAGTCTTTGACTCTGACGCTTTTTTTTGCTACCCACTTTTTCAGCACCATTAGTGGACCTCACTGTGGCCCCAGAACTGAACCTTTGGCCTTCGGTTCCTTCAGAGCCAGGTCTTCCTCAGGTTCAGCGTTGGGCTACAGGCTCTTTGGTGCTGAGTTAGGTCCCAAGCATGTCTATGGTTTTGTCCACTGTGCCAGGAGTTCTGTCGGCACCAATCTTTCTTGAGGCTCCTCTCTCAGAAGCAGGTTCAATGGAGCAGGGTGTGACCCCGGTACTGAGGTTGTCTTTCTCAGTTCTCGGCTCCCATCCCTCTTTGGGTGGGCCTGCTTTCCAGGCAATGGAGAGGGCTCTTGCTTCTGGAAGCAAACTGCCGGCCTTGGAACCACAGACATTCCCTCTCCCTGAGCTGCAGCTGACACAAGCCACCAGTTTGGGACATCAGGCACGAGAGCTGCAGGAAACCCCACTGCAGAGTGTCCCTTCTTCTGAGTCCTCCTCAAAAGGTCCCACTGAAGAGGTGCCGTGGAAGAAGTTGTGCAAGAGGAAGCACGTAGACTCCTCTGAGGAGTCTCTTACAGAGGATGCAGATTACAATGAAGGGGAAGGGTCCCCATGGCCACCCCCTGAAGATGTCTCCCTTGGAGACATCATTGAAATGTTGAGACAGAGGGGTGACTGGAAGTCCAACAACCCTTCCTCCAAGGAGTCCATCTTCCTACAGGCCTTTCGTGCCCATCCATCTACCTCTTGGGTGACCCCACCTGCAGACAAGCTAGTCTAGCTTGTGGTGCAGTGCGCCTGGAAGAATCCTGACTCAGTTGAGCCAATCCCACGGAAACCAGATAAAATTCTACACCCCCCCCCCCCGTAGGAGAGCACATATTGGTCTAAAGGTTTGCCAGTAGATGCTATGGTGGTGGCGGCAGCCAGGAAGAAGGAGCTCGCTGAAGAGAGACAGACTGTTAATCCACCTAATAGGGAGTCCCAGGCAGTGGACAGATTAGGGAAGTGAGAATTTGCTTCATCAACCTTCGCCATACGGTCCTTGAACTATTTGGCACATTTTGCGAGACTCCAGAGAGACTTAATCTCTGAACTTTCTGGAACTCTATCAGGACAGGTGTCTGATGAGGTGAGTGACAAAGTTACTTCGCAGCTTGCAACCCTGGAATCCATTACAAACTCATCCATTAGGTTAATATCCCATGCAACCAAAGGGGTGGCAAGAGCAGCAAGTTCAGACGTGCCTTTGTGATTTTGCGGACCCCTTTAAGTCTTCCTTCCTGAATGCTCCAGTTGAAGTGTCTTCCCTGTTTGGCCCAAAAGTGAAGGACACTGTAGCCAGGTGTGAGAAGGACTGTAAGACCCTGTCTGCCATAGGTGTATGCTTTTCCACCCCTAGGCATTCCTTCTCCAGGAATCAGAGGAGTGGAAAGTTGTGTCACAAGAAGTCTCAGGGTCCTTTTCGTGACACACATGGTGAGTTCACCCCCCTGGCGCAGTGGGGGTAAATCTTCTGGAAGACACCCCTACCAAGGCAGAGGGTCCCGCGTAACCAGGGACCCAGAGATTCTTTCTCTGGACAGTCCTACCAGCGCTCCTGAAGACCGGCCTGATTGCTTTCCTCTGGAAGCAGTTGGGGGACGTTTCTCTCTGCACCACACTGCCTGGCAATCGATAACTACCGACTATTGGGTGCAGAAGATAATATCCAGAGGCTACCACATCCCCTTCGACTCTTACCCAAAGCCACCAAGATGAATTCCCGACATCCCACCCAGTCAAAGGAGAAACAGCAGCTCTAGAAATAAAAAAAAAGCTGTGCCAAAAAAGAGTCATCCAATCAGTCCCACCAGACCAATGTGGATCTGGATTCTACTCAAGATTCTTTTTGGTGCCAAAAAAGACAGGAGACTGGAGACCCATTTTGGATCTCAGCATGTTAAGCAAGTTTGTTACCCAAACAAAATTCCGGATGGTCACGGTTCAGTCCATTCTCCCCTTTACTGGGAAAAGGTAAGTGGATGTGCTCCATGGACCTTCAGGATGTGTATTACTACATCAAAATGGAAAAATGCTCCAGGAGGTTGCTTCACTTCTGGCTGGGAGCAAATCACTACCAATTCCGTGTTCTGCCTTTCGGACTCTCTATAGCCCCCAGAGTGTTCACCAAGTGAATGGCACAGCTCACCTGAGACTGCAAGGATTCCGAGTGTTTCCATATTTAGAAGATTGGCTCCTTGCCGACCCCACCAAGCATCTACTGCTAATGGCCCTGAAATACACTCTTTGCCTGGAAAAAATTTGGGAATTTCAATAAATTGGGAGAAATCCAACCTGACAATGACCCAGTCCACAGAGTTCATAGGAGCAGTATTCAACACCCACTCCTGTTTAGTGTCTCTCCCGGATCACAGACTACAAAGACTGAGGTTTCAACTCCGGGTGATACTCTGTCAAAACAAAGTTTCAGTGCAGGACATCCTCCAGGTCTTAGGTTCCATGGCAGCTTCTATATCAATGGTGCCTCTTGCAAAACTTCACATGAGACTCCTTCAGTAGCTTCTATTATCTCAGTGGTACCCAAATCATCACCCTTTGTCCTTTCAGATTCAGATTACCAATTGTTGCAAACAGGGCCTACTTTGGTGGATGAAGCCAGAAACAGAGCTTTGGAGCTGCCCCTTCCATCCTCCTTGGCCCAAAGCCACTATGACCACAGATGCTTCCCTGATAGGCTTGGGGGGGCATTTTCAGGGAATGACAATCCAAGACATGTGGTCCACAATAGAGGCCAATCTGCATATCAATGTCCTAGAACCGAGAGCAGTGCTTTTAGCATTGCAAGCATTCCAGTCTGTCCTTCCTTCCGGGACAATTGTCATCCAACCAGACAACACGTCCGTAGTCTGGTATATCAACAAACAAGGAGGAACCAAGTCCTACCCCTTATGTCGAGAGGGCATGAGAATTTGGCAATGGGTGATCGCTTCCAACCACTTTCTGATAGCAATGCATATTCCCGGGGATTCTAACGTGATTGCAGACAAGCTGAGCAGATGTATTCTCCTGCCTCACAAGTGGTCCCTCAATCCATCCATAGTGACAAAA